>NC_064823.1:33820923-34120923 GCF_024166365.1 Elephas maximus indicus | reverse complement strand
ATTTCAAATATATTTTCTTAATCCCCACTATGTATGTATATACCTATATACAGTGGGGATTAATTTTTTATGTATATAGGTAGAGAATCAACTCACCATGAATTTAATCTTTTTAAGTTTATTTGGTTCATTTTAATTTTAATTTGATCATTATTGACAAAAGCATATCAATTTTATTGCTATCTTTTGTTTTTATATATGAAACCTTGTTTTTCCTATTTTTATAGATGAAATTTACTTATCATTACATACTCTTTTTAAATTCTTGCAGTTATATTTAAAAGTCACTTCCCAATTTCAGCTATGATGCTGTTGTTAGAAAACCAATATACTTGTATATAATAACTGAGAAGAATGGCCATAATACAGCTTAAAAATGAAGTACCTCTTTGAAGAATTGAGGATTTTTTGAGAAAGGCACACTTTAAGGCTCAAATTTAATTTGAGGAAACTGAAGTTCCCTTGAAAATGAAGGTACATTGAGTGTGAGCCCAATGTTGTACCTGACAGTTTTGTATTGATTTCATGTGCCAATTATTAAACTGCAGAGAAAAGAGGCTGTGGTGTTAGAAATAGTTAGTTGGCAACCGGAGGCAAGTATTGTGGATCTGAACAGGCAAAAAAAAAAAAAAAAGAAGAAAAAGAAAGGGAGCAGACATTCATTGGCCTACATATCAGAGATATGCAAAGGACAGAAAGGTGTGGGAGGCATACTACTCTGATTTTTTTTTATTATTATTATTCTCAAAGATGTTTAAGACTAGGGAAGGTGAGGCCAAAATGGCAGGGTAAGGGAGAGATGGTTCAGAAGCAGCGAGGAGTTGCCAGAATTGACCTAGTGGGAACACGCACCCCATAGGCCAGACCTGCTGGTGCTAGCAAGGTGAGGCAAGCAGTGGCATTCAGGACTCATTTTCCACAACAGAAGAGACTGAGTGGTGGAGAGTCCCCTCACACCTACAGAAACATTGAAAAGTGGCACTCAGTTGGCAACAGATACGGACATGAATCTAACCTACTGTACAGATCAAAAAACACCCCTTTGGGAAAAAACCTCCTTCCCTTTTACCTGCCCCCTTCCCACTCTGCACTGAGTCCAAGCCAGCTTCAGAGATTGCTGCATCCCATCGGCTGGAATTAGGACTCATCATGTGCCCTGAGACATTCTCTGGCCTTGGAGAGGGAACAAATTAACAAACATGGAAAAATAATCTGCCAGCTCCCCTAAGCCTGGAACTCTGGGCAGGCAGAGCTCCTTTGCTTAGGCACAGGCATAAAAGGTCCATAGACTTTGAATGCCTTTCTCCCCTGCAGAGACCTGTGTAGGCCCATTTCAAGAGCTGTGGCAAGTTCATGACATTGGACACTGCTCTACCTATTAAGCAGGGTCCTCACCTACCTACTTCAGGGGCCTGAGGAGTGGTGTCTCCACATACACCACCTAACCACTGGTGGCAGGGGGCCAAGAATAAGCAGTGCCTCCAAGTCCTTACACCAAACAACACTGGGTGCCCATAATCCAGCTGAAAAATCCACCCACCTGTGCACTGTAGAAAGAAGGGAAACACTTTCCTCCCAGACACTCAAGAGCAGCTGTCAGCTCTCTGCCTTGCTAAACACATGATACTCTACTGCTGCAAGACATCTGTGCCTACAACAATCACTGCTGCCTATCTAGGACTGTAGGTGAGAGTCTGCACCCCACACTTGGTGACTGACTACCTGGACACCTGAGCTGAATCCACACAAGAAAAGTAAATGGATGCCGGGGCTCAAAATCCTAGTAACACTCTAACCACCAGGTGATAGGATGTTAAAGTTTCCAAGAGGCCGATAACAAAACTAGTTCACACAAGTAGCCTATCTGGGCATATCAAAACAAAACAAAACAAAAAGCTAGGACACAGTAAGCAAACATAACATAAAAAATACAATAACTTATTGACAGCTTGGAGACAACAGTCAATATCAAATCACATAAGGATGCAGACCATGATGGCCTCGGCAAGCTACCAAAACAAAGATTCAGAAAATCTTCCTGATGAAGAGAACTTCCTGGGATTACTGGAGGTAGAATACAAAATATTAATATACAGAATTCTTCAAGAGATCAGGAAAATCAAGCAAAACACAGAACAAGACAAGGAGCACACAGAGCAATAGAGGAACTCAGGAAGATTAGAGAAGAGCATACTGACAAATTTAACAGGCTGCAAGAATCCATAGAGAGACAGTAAACAAAAATTCAGAAGATTTCAGTATTAGACAACTCAATAGAAAGTCATGGGAGTAGAATTGAGGCAATGGAAGTCAGAATAAGTGAGGTTGAAGATAAAGCCTTTGACATCAACATGTTTCATGAAAAATCCAATAAAATAATTTAAAAAAATGAAGAAACTCCAAGAATTACATGGGACTCTGTGTATCAAGAGGAATAACCTATGAGTGATTGGATTACCAGAATGGGAGGGGAGGGGAGGAAATAACAGAAAATACAGAGAGAATTGTTGAAGATTTGTTGGCAGAAAACTTCCCTGATATGGTGAAAGATAAGAAGATATCTATCCAAGATGCTCATCGAATCCCACATAAGGTACATCTGAAAAGAAAGCCACTAAGATATTTTATAATCGAACTTGCCAAAACCAAAGATAAAGAATTTTAAGAGCAGCTGGGGATAAACAAAAAGTCATGTAAAGGACAGTCAATAAGACTAAGTTCAGACTACTCAGCAGAAAGAATGCAGGCAAGAAGGCAATGGGATGACATATACAAAGCCTTGAAGACAAAAATTGCCAGCCAAGAATTATATGTCCAGCAAAACTTTCTCTCAAATATGAAGGTGAAATTAGGACATTTCCAGATAAAAAGACGTTTAGGGAATTTGCAAAAACCAAACCAAAACTACAAGAAATATTAAAGGGAGTCCTCTGGTTAGATAATCAATAATATCAGATAACAATCCAAGACTAAAACACAGGACACAGCAATCAGATAACAACCCTGAGAGAGAAATCAAAGAAATAAAGATAAAAACTCTCCAAACAGGGAAACAGCAATGTCATTATGTAAAAGATGAAAACATTAAAAAAAAAAAAAGAGGGACTGAAAAATGTAGTCATAGGTCTTTCATATGGAGAAGAAGCCAAGGTGATATAAAGAAATAAAAGATTGGTTTAAACTTAGAAAAATAAGGGTAAATAATATGGTAACCACAAAGGAAACTAACAATCCTACACAATAACAACAAAAAAAAAAACAAGAAAAACATAGAGTCAGCAAATACAAAATCAACAACAATGAAAAAGAGGAAAAGAAAATACATAAAGAAAAATGACAGAACAGACAATTAAGTGAAAGAAAGAAACCATCAACAGCACACACCAAAAAAACATCAAAATGACAGCACTAAATTCATACCTATCCATAATCACGCTGAATAAAAATGGACTAAATGCACCAATAAAGAGACAGAGAGTGGCAGAATTGATCAAAAAAAAAAAGGTCCATCTAAATGCCACCTATAAGAAACACATCTTAGACTTAAAAACTCAAAGGATGGAAAAAGATATATTAAGCAAACCTCAATCAAAAAAGAGCAGGAGTGGCAATACTAATTTCTGACTAAATAGATTTAAAGGTAAATCCACCACAAAAGATAAGGAAGGACGCTGTACAATGATTAAAGGGCCAATACACCAGGAGGGTGTAACCATATTAAATATGCACCCAACCACCGGGTTCCAAAATACATAAAACAAGCTCTAACAGCATTGAGGAGAGAAAATCAGCTCCACAATAATAATAGGAGACTTCAACACACCACTTTTGGTGAAGGACAGAACATCTAGAAAGATGCTCAATAAAGACAGAAAAGATCTAAATGCCAATATCAATCACCTTGACCTCTTATTCACAAACAGGAACAATCCACCCAACGGCAGCCAAGTATACTTTCTTTTCCAACATACATGGGACATTTTCCAGAATAGACCACATATTAGGCCATAAAGCAAGCCTTAACAGAATCCAAAACATCAAAATATTACAAAGCATCTTTTCTGACCATAAAGCCATAAAAGTAGAAATCAATACCAGAAAACCAAGGGAAAAAAAACATTACACATATGGAAACTGAAGAATACCTTGCTCAAAAATTACTGGGTTATAGATGAAATTAAGGACAGAATAAATAAATTCACAGAATTAAATGAGAATGATAACAATTCCTACCAGAACCTGCGGAACACAGTAAAAGCATTATTCAGAGGTCATTTTTTAGCAATAAATACACATATCTACAAAAAAAAAAAAAAAGCAAAAATCAAAGAATTATCCCTACAACTTGACCAAATAGAGAGCAGTAAAAGAAGCCCTCGGGCACCAGAAAAAAGCAAATAATAAAAATTAGACCAGAATTAAATGAAATAGAGAATAGAAAAACAATTGAAAAAGTTAACAAGACCAAAAGCTGCTTCTTCGAAAAGATCAACAAAATTAAAAAAACCATCGGCCAAACTGACAAAAGAAAAACAGGAGAGGAAGCAAATAGCCTGAATAAAAAATGAGATGGATGATATCACAACTCACCCAACTAAAATTAAAGGAATCATAAGAGAATACTATGAAAAATTATACTCCAACAAATTTGAACACTTAGAGGAAATGGATTAATTTCTAGAAACACATTACTTACCTAAAATAACAAACAGAGGTAGAAAAACTAAATATACCTATAATAAAAGAAGAGATTGAAAAGGCAATCAAAAAACTCCCAACAAAGAAAATCCCTGGCCCTGACAGCTTCACTGGAGAATTCTACCAAACTTTCTGAGAAGAGTTAACACCACTACTACTAAAGGGTAGAATACACCCAAACACATTCTGTGAAGCCAGCATAACCCTGATACCAAAACCAGGTAAAGACACCACAAAAAAAGAAAATGGCAGAACAATATCCCCATGAACTTAGATGTAAAAATCCTAAACAAAATTCTAACCAATAGAATTCAACAACATATCAAGAAAATAATTCACCATGACCAAGTGGAATTCATACCAGGTATGCAGGGATGGTTCAACATTAGAAAAACAATCAATGTAATTGATCACATAAACGAAATAAAAGATAAGACCCACATGATCTTTCAATTGATGCAGAAAAGTCATTTGACAAAGTTCAACATCCATTCATGATAACAACTCTCAGCAAAATAGGGTTAGAAGGAATATTCCTCAACATAATAAAGGCATTTATACAAAGCCAACAGCCAACATCATTCTAAACAGAGAGAGTCTGAAAGCATTCCCCTTGAAAACTGGAACCAGATAAGGATGCCCTTTATCACCACTCTTATTCAACATTATGCTGGGAGTCCTAGTCAGAGCAATTAGGCTAGAAAAAGAAATAAAGGGCATCCAAATTAGTAAGGAAGGAGTAAAAGTATCTCTATTGGCAGATTATAAGATTTTATACACAGAAAACCCTAACAAATCCGCAAGAAAACTACTGGAACCAATAGAAGAGTTCAGCAAAGTACCAGGATACAAGATAAACATAGAAAAATCAGTTGGATTCCTCTACACTAACAAAGAAAACATTGAAGAGGAAATCACCAAATCAATACCATTTACAATAGCTCCCAAAAAGGTAAAATACTTAGGAATAAATCAAACCAGAGACATAAAAGACCTATAAAAAGAAAAGCTACAGGACTCTACTGCAAGAAACCAAAAGAGACCTACATAAGTGGAAAAACATGCCTTGCTCATGGATAGAAAGAAATCAAAATTGTGAAAATACCTATCTTCCCAAATCTATCTATACATACAACGCAATCCTGATGCAATGGCATTTTTTAATGAGATGGAGAAAAAAATCACCCACTTCATATGAAAAGGAAAGAGGCCCTGGATAAGTAAAGCATTACTGAAGAAGAGCAAAGTGGGAAGCCTTACACTACCTGATTTTAGAACCCATTGTAACACCGCAGTAGCCAAAACAGCCTGGTACTGGTACAACAACAGATACATAGACCAATGGGACAGAATTGAGAACCCAGACATAAATCCATCCACATATGAGCAGCTGATATTTGACAAAGACCCAAAGTCATTTAAATGGAGAAAAGACGCTCCTTAAAAAATGGTGCTGGCATAACTGGATATCCACCTGCAAAAAAAAAAAAAAAAAATGAAACAAGACCCATACCTCACACCATGTGCAAAAACTAACTCAAAATGGATAAAAGACCTAAATATAAAATCTAAAACGATAAAGATCATGGAAGAAAAAATAGGGACAATGCTAGGAGCCCTAATACATGGCATAAACAGTATACAAAACATTACTAACAATGCAGAAGAGAAACCAGATAACTGGGAGCTCCTAAAAATCAAACACCTATGCTTATACAAAGACTTTACAAAAAGAATAAAAACATTACCTACAGCCTGGGAAAAAAGTTTTTAGTTATGACATTTCTGGTCAGCATCTGATCTCTAAAATCTACATGATACTGCAAAAACTCAAAAACAGAAAGACAAATAACCCAATTAAAAAATGAGCAAAGGATATGAACAGGTACTTCACTAAAGATGACATTCAGGTAGCTAACAGGTACATGAGGAAATGCTCGCGATCATTAGCCATTAGAGAAATGCAAACAATAAGATTTCATCTCACTCCAACAAGGCTGGCATTAATCCAAAAAAACACAAACTAATAAATGTTGGAGTGGTTGTGGAGAGACTGGAACACTTCTACACTGCTGGTGGGAATGTAAAATGGTACAACCACTTTGGAAATTGATTTGGCACTTCCTTAAAAATCTAGAAGTACAAGTACCACATAATCCAGGAATCCCACTTCTTGGAATGCCCCTCCTCACATGAACATATATATGCACACACATGTTCACAATAACAAAAAGATTGAAACAACCTGGGTGCTAATCAAGGGATGAATGGATAAACAAATTATGGTATATTCACATAATGGAATACTATGCAACAATAAAGAACAATGATGAATTCGTGAAACATCTCATAACATGGATGAATTTGGAAGGCATTATGCTGAGTGAAATTAGTCAGTTGCAAAAGGACAAATATTGTATGAGACCACTATTATAAGAACTCAAGGAAAGGTTTAAACACAGAAGAAAACATTATTTGACGGTTAAGAGAGTGGGGAGGGAGGGAGAGTTGTATTCACTAAGTGGATAGTAGACAAGAATTATTTTAGGTGAAGGGAAGGATAACACACAATACAGAGGAACTCAGCACAACTAAGAAGTTTCCTGAATACAACCAAACACTTTGAGGGTACAGTAGCAGGGTTGGGGATCTGGGGACCATGGTTTCAGGGGACATCTAGGTCAATTGGCATGACAAAGTTTATTAAGGAAATGTTCTGCCTCCCACCTTGGTTAGTGATGTCTGAAGTCTTAAAAGCTAGCAAGCGGCCATCTAAGATGCATCAATCGGTCCCAACCCACCCGGAGCAAAGAAGAATGAAGAACACCAAAGACATAAGGAAAATATGAGCCCAAGAGACAGATAGGGCCACATAAACCAGACACTTCATCAGCCTGAGAGCAAAATAACTAGATGGTGCCTGGCTACCACCAATGACTGCCCTGACCGGGAATTCAACACAGAGTCCCTGATGGAGTGGGAGAAAAGTAAGGTGCAAAACTCAAATTCTAGTAAAAAGACCAGACTTGATGGTCTGATTGAGACTGGAAGGACCCAGAAGACATTACCCACAGACTCCCTGTTAGCCCAGAACTAAAGCCATTTCTGAACCCAACTCTTTAGACAAAGTTTAGACTGGGCTATAAGACATAAAACGATACTGGTGAAGAAGCTGCTTCTTGGCTTAAGTAGATAGTGGTAGACACATGAGACTAAATGGGTACTTTCTGTCCAGAGGCGAAATGAGAAGGCAGATGGGACAGGAGCTGGTTGAATGAACATAGAAATACAGGGCAGAGGGGAGGAGTGTGCTGTCACATTTTAGGGAGAGCAGCTATGGTCACATAATAATGTGTGTATAAGTTTTTATATGAGAAACTGACAAATTGTAAATGTTCACTTAAAGCACAGTTAAAAAAAAATGTTTAAGACTAGGGATTGAAAACTTCAGAAGAGATCAGGCTTTTGTTTCTAGACACATGGAAAAACATGTATTTCCCAGTTATTTTTGCTAAATCCCTGGGGATTAAATATTAAAACAAACATATAAAGATTCTGAGAGGTAGAGATAAGGCAGCCCAGCTAAGGATCTCAGAGCCCAAGGAACAGCACAATGATGAGTTCCTTGAGTTTACTTTTTGGCTCATAAGCTCCTAAATTGAAGCTGAAGAAACCAGCAACCCAGAAATGCCAATAGGGACAGACTAAAACGCCCCAACAAAAGCCTACTCTATGTATATAAAAGAAAACACACACACACACACACAAAATAGCATGACAGAAAAATTTGAGACAACACATGTCAAACACCACGGAAATATTGCTGTCAAAGAAGGTCAAGAAGGGAGCCAGGAAGTGGAGAATTCCATCCCACCATGCAGTAACATGGTGAGAAAATGCCGAAATTGTTAAATATGTGATCCTAGGCCAAATGGCTATCCATAAGTAAATAGTTAATCTTGACCACAGTTATATACAAATTTATTCCAAATGAACCACAGACCTAATGTGATATGTAGAATAATAAGGTTTTGAGAAACCATCATAGGTCCATACCTTTATTAACTTTGAATATTAAAAGATATCTGCAACAGGACATTAAATGCACTAACCGTCAAGGTACCATCTGACAAATAGAGCTTCATTAAAATTAAGGATTTACGTCTTCAAAAATTGCCATTAAGACTGTAATTTGGGAAGCCACAAAGTGGAAGAAAATATTTGCATAAGGTATTTTATACAGAATATACAAAGAATCAAAATAAATCAATAAGGTAAAGAGAAATAACACAGTAGGAAAAAAAAGTAAAAAATCTTGGCCAGGCACTTCTTAAATAGTATATGCAAAGAACCAACCAATGTATCAAAAACATGCATAGTTTCATTAGTTATCAAGAAAATAGGAATATAAATCAAAATGTAATTATATTATTGGGAAGAAAAAGTTTATAATAGGTCTTTATAGCCTTTCTTCTACTCTCTGGATTGTAGCTTTTCATCATCTCAATGTATCTATTAATTTAATCTCACTATGTTCGTATCTCAAAGAATTTACAAGAGTACAGCATACTTAGGATAAATAAGCACCCAACTGTCATGATTATTCATTGAGGAAAGAATAAACAATGTTAGCTGAGATGGAGCCGCACTAAAGAAAAGGAACTGGTAATGTACCACTTGGAGGTCCGTGGCATCTATCGTCTATTCCTTGTATCATTTATATCTGTTTCTGTCCCACATTAGAACCACTCTGTCACCAGCCCCTGCAAGTTCTTAGCCAGAATAAATCTCTATAAAAGCTGGATACATAATGATTATTAGAACAACCTACTCTCTCTGTCATTGACATTAAAACAGCCCTGCAATGCCCCTTCAAGTTTTTCTTCCTCAATGGCCAGAAAGTTAGCTGGCTTAATTTGTTTTCATAGCAGAAAGACCTTATAATTTAAACATCTTAACTCTTGGTTTCTTTGATCATTTAGGATTATAATTGCTGCCAACATCCATTCACTTTTAGTAGTGGGTATGGAAGTATTAATATATAGGAAAGTGTATCCATGTCAATAAACTCTCCATCCTTTAGTCTTAATTTGTCTCCTTCTTTCTCCCTCTTCCTATTTAAGGCCCTCAAAAGCTGCTCACAAATGTGCTTCCTTGTTCCTACTTTTACATGTTTACCAGGTTCTGATACTATTTTTGTGAATATTTGTTTCCCCTACCACACTATGTTGAAACCTGACCCTAGTTATGTATTTACTGTCAAGAAAGGAAGGCAATGACAGCCCTTGAAAGACATCTGTTGCATGTAAGGACATCACAGTTTCTTTAAGAAAGGGAAGAGAATCGTTTTTCTGGCCTTGAGGATTCAGAGGAAGATGGATGTTAAGGTTTCTTAGGTGTATCCACCCAAATGTTTCCGTGACAGGTTGCAGGGTCCCACTGCTTTTTTCACTGGGCATTGACTTTAGCAAGAAAGTACTGTAAGGCCTGTACATTCTCCCCGTTTGGGTCTATGCTTATGATTAAATGTTGGGCCTGATATTCATGACACTCTACCTTGTAATTATAGAAGATAAGGGTCTCTTTAAATGTTATCATAGGGGCCTTTTGATTTATAGCATGATGGATTTAAAGTTTTAGAATTGAGCTTATTATTTCTTCTCCAAAGCTTTCAATGTAATTAAAGACCTGCCTACCCCTCAATACTTATAATTTATCCAACCCAATTCAAATGCTAAGGATTCTACCCATAATCCTTGCTTCCCCTTCTATTTCTATCACAGTCCCATCACCACTGGTTAGAGGCTTAGAATTGTTATTTAGAAGTATGCTAAATTTTAATTACTTCCTGACTTTCCACTAGCAATAAAGTCCTAACAGTAATTTGATCTTTGAGTTATCTAGTCCCAGATTCTCTTTGGAAGAATCTGATTTCTCTGGCCTCAACAAAAATTGGTTGTACCAATTATCTAAATTCGTGTTCCTCAAAAATAGAACCTAAGTTGAGACATTTTGTGTAGTAAATATATTTTTTATCAATAATACTACTGACATATAATAAAGGCACTCTTAAGAAGCTAAGAAGCAGTGCTGGGTGAGGCAGGAAACTGACACACATAAGGGGAAATAGGCAATATAAGGGCACATAATCAAGTCCGCTGCTGTGGGGATCAGGGGTTCTATTACCTGGGGCCACTAAGAATTATATAAGATGTTTTCCAGAATTTCCTCCCTGAAAAATAAAACATTGGCACATGGATTATCTGTCCCACATTCTCAATTTTTAAAAATTACAGTGGGGGAGAAAGACTTAACTCCCACCCATGTTTGGGCTGTACTTTTATGCAGGGAGGAACAGCTCTTTCCGTGTCAGACGATATTTTCGGGCAGAATATGGAAAGATGCATGTCACTGGGTGGGGCATTAACAGGGAATAGGAAATTGGACCTGTTCATCATAGCTGCAAGAAGCCTTGGTGGTGCAGTGCTTACGCACTTCGCTGCTAACAGAAAGGTTGGGGGTTTGAATCTACCAGCCTCTCTTGGGAGAAAGATTTTGGCAACCTGCTTCTGTAAAGATTAACCAAAAAAAAAAGATACGAATCTGTTGTTGTCAATTGATTCCTACTAATGACAACCCTATAGAACAGCATAGAATTTCCCCATAGAGCTTCCAAGGAGTGGCTGGTGGATTTGAGCTGCTGCCCTGTGGATAGCAGCTGAGCTCTTCACCACTGTGCCATTAGGGATCCATAAAGATTACAGCCTTGGAAATCTCATGGGACAGCTCTACTCTGTCCTATAGGGTCACTAGGAGTCAAAATGAACTCGTTGGCAACACGTTTGCTTTTTTGTCTGTTTATTTTGTTTTACCATAGCTGCACCTTAAATTGGAGCCCTGTTGACATAGAGGTGAAGAGCTATGGCTGCTTACTAAAAGATTGGCAGTTTGAATCCACTAGCTGCTCCTTGGAAACCCTATGGGCAGTTCCACCCTGTCCTACAGGGTCACTATGAGTTTAAATCCACTCGACAGTAATGGTTTTTGTTGTTGTTGTTTTTAACAGGGAAGCTTAAGTTAGAGCTTGAGAGGACATGTTGCTGGGTACTGGAGAAATCAGCTCTACCATCAATTCATGTATAATGCTAAAAAAAAGTACGAAAACAATTGAGCTAGGAATAGAGGAGGAAATAATTCAAAATATAGATCTTAGGCCTATATGAAGATTAAAAATTCCTACACTTTTCCCCCATTTGGGTTAATGTAGCCACAGCTTAATAACCTGTGTAATGCAACCACGTATCTCCATCTAAAAAGAGCCATAGTGGTAAAGTGGTTAAAATGCTCGGCTGCTAACTGAAAGGTCAGCAGTTTGAACCCACCAACTGCACTGGGGAAGAAAGATGTGATAGCTTCTGCAGGTTACTGCTTGGAAAACCGTGTGGGGCAGTTCTACTCTGTCCTGTAGGGCTGCCGTCAGTTGGAATCAACTTGATGGCAAGGGGTATCTCCATCCATGCATTGATTACATCACCCATTAATATTTTTAATTATCATAGATACAGAAAGGAACCCTGGTGGTGCAATGGTTAAAGTGCTGGGCTGCTAAACCAAAGGTCTGTGACTGAAACCTACCTAACAGCTCCAAAGGAAAAAGACCTACTGATCTGCTCGCATAAAGATTATAGCCTAGGAAACCCTATGAGGCAGCTCTAATCTGTCCTATAGGCTCACTATGAGTCAGAATTGACTCAACAGCACACAACAACATAGATACAGAACACTTTCAAAGTAAATCTTCGACCTCAACCAAGAGAGAATAAATGATTTAAGAGGTAAATATATAAACTGAAATTTAATATCTAACTACAGGTATTCCCTTACTTACGACGAGGTTCCAGTCCAAAGAATCTGTCTTAAGTCAGTACTGACATAAGCCGAACACCTCATTTCTTTTTTTTTTTTTTTTTTAGTTTTCATTTTTTTAATCAATATCTTTATAAATTCAGCAGTGTTTTGGACAGTAAACCATAAAATTAAGAATCTGAGAGTGAATATCTGAGAATGAGAAGATCAGCAAATTACATGCTGAAACGTATTACCAACAATGAGATATACAAAACAGAAATGGAGCGTTGTTAAGTACGGTTCATCTTATATATGTCCAAAGTCAGGGACTACCTGTATATAGATATAGATAGAGATATAGAGATGGAGATAGAGATAGAGACAGAGACAGAGACAGAGACAGAGACAGAGACAGATATAGATATAGATATAGATATAGATGTAGATATAGATGTAGATGTAGATGTAGATGTAGATATAGGTTAGATATAGGTATAGATGATATAGATATAGATTAGATATATAGATATATAGATACACATATATGTGTGTGTGTATATAGATATATAGATACACATATATATGTGTGTGTGTGTATATATATATATATATATAAAAACCATAAAAACCAAACCTATTGCTGTCGAGTTGATTCCAGCTCATAGAGACCCTATAGCACAGAGTAGAGCTGCCTCACAGGATTTCCAAGTAGCTGGTGGATTCAAACTGTCAACCTTTTGTTTAACAGCTAAGCTCTTAACCACTGCACTACCACGGCTCCTGATATATATGTATGTGTGTGTGTATAAATTTATACATAAATTTTATTCTAGTTAAGGCATTCACAGCCTTTGGTTTTAAACATTCCCTGTTTTTACTATACTTAAGATTTGACTAGACAAAGTTAATATGGAAAAATAGCAGAGTTTAGTTTTTGCATTTGTTTTCACTTAAAAAACCAAAACCCGTTGCTGTTGAGTCGATTCCGACTCATAGCTACCCTATAGGACAGAGTAGAACTGCACCATAGGGGTTCCAAGAAGCGCCTAGTGGGTTTGAACTCCTGACCTTTTGGTTAGTAGCCATAGCACTTAACCACTACGCCACCAGGGTTTTCACCCAATAAAATGTATATTCATGAAGCAAAGTTCAAGATAAACCCTTTTCCCAAATTCAATGTATTTGGAAAATTTTTGTTAAAGCTCATTTTCCATTTCTATATGGACATTTTTTTCCTACCAAATTCTTGAATTTCTGAATATGAGTACGTGTCATAGCACAGAATAGTTACCGTGGCATTTTCTGAAGTAATAATCAATGTTTGGATTTTTATAGTTTTACAGGAATGGCTCTACGAACATTATTAAAATTATAGTCATCCATAAAATACTTGAAGAAATAACCACTAGATATTAGTGGAGTCAAAACCAAAACCAAAAACAATGCAATCTTTCAGGAGCTAGGAAAATTAATACAGGATAGTATTCAGCACTGGAAAAACTCTGAAAAAAATAATACCTGGCAGAAGAGGATGCAATAATAAAATAGTAAATCCAATGTTTTAACATTTGGACACATATTTGATACAATTACTATTCTGCAAAAGCAACGGATATTTATAATTTGTTTTTCTAAAGATGATGGTGTGAAGGTACTTTTCTTGGGTATTCCAAAGCCTTCATCCTATACAATGATTACAAGAGAAGCCACTACATTCACAATGAGGCACAATCTTCCTAATCCTTTGGGAATAATAATAATAATCCTAGCGAGTCTAAAATCTACCTGAAAAGTGTTAAGAATATTAATAAATTTCTACTTTTTTATCATGCAGTTTTCATAGCAATCAGTACTGTTTCAGTACACAGACGGGTACCCTAAAGCCTGTAGCAAGCACTGTAGAGTACATGTGTGTAAGATTCCCAACAAGGCTAGAATTATTTATGCATAAAATTTATTCCACACATCATATTATTGAAATGTATATATTAATATTGTTTATACATAATCACAGATACTGGCTATGTAATAATTATTGTTTGAATTTATTTTAAGGATATTTTATTGTTGGTAAACTCAAAATAGAAAGCAAACAACCAAATGGTACAAATGCCACATATAGAAGTAAGTTCTTTCTAAAACTTAGAAGACAAAAAAATTCTCACTACAGCACTAATCTGAGAAGACTAAATCACTTTGAAACTTTATCAAAATTCAAGTGTAAATGAAAAATTTTTCAGTGATGAAATGTCCTCAATAGAGTTGATAGATCTACATTTTTAAGGGGAAAAAAAGCCATATTTTATCCTGGGCTTTAGACATTGATAAATTTATCACAAGGAAACCTTTCTGGTATGCAGCCCATACAACAGTGAAATGTTGCCTGTTGTGAGAATTTACGGCCATAATGCGATATTCATAGTCCATCCTTTTATTTATTGTAGAAGTCTCCTGAATACTGGTAAAGTTATAAATGGAGAATTAAATTACAAAATGTAGTTGCAATTCAATCCAGGATTTCCCTACAAGTTAGAAAAGAAAAAAAAAGTTTGGAAAATAATTTAGGAACACAATTTAGTTTTTATATGTTAATAATTCAAAACATAATAAAATAAATTATGTAAGATTATGCAACTTAGTTAAATGAATCACTTAAGTCCATTTGGAAACAATCTTGAGAAACTGGGGGTAATCTTGTGAAATTAGGGGTAGGAATCCACATGACAATTTTTATGTTTAGTTAAATATGGTTCTATGGAATTTATGCTTTAATATTACGCAGATCAACAGGGAAATGGAAAATGAAAAGAAGTCTTAGGGAGAAAACATTTTATTTGCCAATTAACTTCAAATAATCTTGGAGAGTTCACCTTGCCTTATCAGATCAACCCATGGCACTCAGCTGCTAACCATAAGGCTGATGGATCTAACCCATCCAGCAGTCCCTCAGGAAACAGGCTTGGTGATCTGCTTCCATAAAGATGACAGCCTAGAAAACCATAGGGTCCAGTTCTATTCTGTCACATTATGGTCCAGTTCTATTCTGTCACATAGGGTCACTATGAATAGATGCCATAAGTTGAAATTGACTCCACAGCACCTAACAATAACCAAGATCTTAACAAATATGGAATGTATACTTCTTTTGTAAAGTTATTTTTAAGCTTCAAAGAAAACATTAAAAGCAATAACTTTAATTAAGTGATGCTGTTAACTACAAGTTGTATATAAATAAATTATTCAATAATAGCAAAATCTATCCCAATAAACAGCTAAAAATATATTTTTACTAAAAATAAAATTAAACAAATAATTAAAATTAAATAATTCACTAATACATAATAAAAACAAAATTATTAATTCTACTCTAGCTACCCTGAAACAGGATCCTTTATATTACAAATGGGGAAAGTACATAGAATGCTGGCTAGAAAGGAAAAATGAAGTTTCTATAAATAAAATGAGAATATAATCGTAACTGGATCACAAGTTATATATTTTACTCATTTCATATACAAATATATATATTTTTTAATTCCTATAATTTATTGACTGAGAATGAATTCCATTGTATTAGTTTCCTGGGTCTATTGTATCAAAGTACAACAATGTGGGAGGCATGTAAGAATGGAAATTTATTGTCTCATATTTCTGGAGGGTAGGAGTTTGAATTCAGCTTGTTGGCAGGGCCAGGCTGTTTCTAAAGTCTTTAGAGGAAGATCCCTTTTTATGTCCCCCATAGTCACAGGTGTTCCTTGGTTTGTAGCTTCATCTTCACATGGCATCCTTCTCTCTATGTCTCTTCTCTTCTTGTGTAAAGACACCAGTCAGAATGGATGCTGATGTCTCATCAGGTGAAAGGATAAGTAGTCTTATCTCATTTATGGGGTTGTTTTGAGATTATATGACCTAATGTGTTTCAAACACTTAGAATAGTTTTTTGGCACATAATGTATGTGTATTCATCTACTCTGCAACCATTTGTTGAATAGCTTTTCTTTTGTGATAATTGTTATCATTGTTAGTTGCCATTAAGTCCATCCCCACTCATGGTGAACCCATGTGTTACACAGTAGAATTGCTCCATAAGGTTTTCTTGGCTGTAATCTAGAAAGAAGCAAATTGCTAGACTTTTTCTTCCATGGTTTAACTGGGTGGATTCAAAGCTCCAACCTGTAGGTTAGCAGTTGAGTGCAAACCGTTTGTATCACCTAAGCGACGGCAGTAGTTTAGTGGGTTATGGACCTTTTTATGATAGTTACTAGGCATAATTGAAAAATAAAGAAGACATTATCCCTAAAGATGAACACCAAACCAAAAACACCCGCTGCTGTAGAGTCAATTCTGACTCATAACAACCATGTAGGACAGCGTAGAACTGTCCCATAGAGTTTCCAAGGAGCGCCTGGTGGAGTTGAACTGTTTAGCAGTCTTAGCATTTAATCACAACGACACCAATAATTTTTAAAAGGATAATTTGTTAAATGAACTTATATGGAAATAAATCAAAGGATTTTGAGATTTAATTGAAAGGATGCCAGGGAAAAACTTAGAAGGCCTTGTTCTTTCTCTTCCCAAGGTTTCAGGAACCTACTGAGTGACCATAACTATCAACCTACATATTCCGTTATCAGCCCTGAAATATGTGCAATTATATGTTTGAGAAGATGTTGCTCATTGACATGAATTGTCTTTTTCCTCTTCAGGATAAGAAACATGTTTTAATAAATGAACTTTAAGGTTTCTCTCAACTTTGAAACTCCATGGTTATAATAGACAAATTAATAAGCAATTCACATTTAGTAACTAAATCTAAACTCCTGAAAATGACAAGCTTAATTAGGTCATCAGCATTTTAAACAAACATATTGAACTAGGTATAAATTTTATGAAAGCCTGATATTTGTAGGAAATATGAAAAGAAAACCAAACTTATGAGTATTTAGTATACCTGAAGGGTTAACAAAGCCAACATAAAAAGAGACTAATTGAATGATTATTTTTGTAATCATTAAATGCATTCTTTAAAATTTATTTTTTCTTTAAAGTTTGTGATCTGGTAAGCATTTTACCTAGTCATGAATACCTAAATTTTGTATTTATAATAATACAAGTTATAGTCGGTATCTTTTATAGGAATGAGAACTTAAACCTTAGAATATAGGAAGATGCACAAACTGCTATTGCAAAATATTAAGGGACTTAACAAAGATAACAAAGAAGAATGTAGTAAACTCCTCCAGATATCTTTTCATTCAAATGTCCTGTGAACTTTTATTGGCATTATTTCATGTAAATCATTGTTTTTATATGTACCTTAGTTGCAGGAATAAATGGTGAGATTGTCCTTACCAGTGTATTGATCTCCACTGGATTACTACACACAAGCAGTAATGCATCAGACAAGAAACAGCTTGTTTTTCTGCACTGGCTGTGAGATGCCAGGGTGAGTGAAACAAGGATAGCAATATTAATATATCACCTTCAGGTGACAGTAGAAATAAGAAAGCTATTGATTTTCTAACATCTTTTAAATCAGGAATAAATCATTGTCTCATGAAGAAAGTGACATGTTTATCCATTCAAACCTCACCTTTTATAATCAATTTTCATAACATGTTCTACTTTCAACATTTGAGATTTAAGAGTATAAGTAGATAATTCCATTTCAAGATAATAATTCAAACAGATAAACTTTATCACCCATACTTTTCCAAAAATTTAAAGGAAATACCAGAGAAATACAATAGTAACAGATACACATTATACCTTGAAATTAGAGGAAGGCTGTCGCCTATGGACCTGCAATTTCTAATTATTTCTATAAACTTTCAAAAAGTTGCATGAATTTGGGGAGGGGGCAGTCTGACCAACTGGTTAAACAAACACACAAAAACAAAAAAAAAAAAGTTTGACCTGGACATTAAGTATTAGGGTAAAAGAGCATCGGTGAATTCATGACATCAAATAAAATTCAAATAGAAAATCAGAACAAAGAGAGAGAGAAAGAGGGGATGGGGAGATTAAAAAAAGAGGAAGAGGAGAAGGTAGAACTAAAAAAAAACAACAATAATTAAAATCAATTTACGTGAAATGGAAAATAGAAAACATACGCAAATGGATATGCTCTGACAAGAATTTACAAGTACAGAAAAAAATTTTTCTGTGGAGTATGTAAGGTTATTTACAAAGTAATATATATGATTAGTTTTGGATTTTCTGTACCAGAAAAAAAAAAATGGAGCATATTCTAGAGCAAGTAAGGCAAATATTATAGCCTACATTTTATTAAACAATCAAATTCTGCCTGTGATAACATGAAGAGATTAAAAAAAAAAAAAAAGCTGAGGTAAAAAATGTAAAATCAAAGTAAAAAGTTCTTTTAATTTTCAACCCAGGACAGTCCAGATAAATGCAGTGTTTCTAGACTAAATGGAGAGAATAGAAATAGATATTTTGCCCATTACTTTTTATTAGAAACCCCACGACCCTCCTTATATTTGCTTAGCATAGGCCCATTTGAGGTTTCACAGTCCTTAGTCCTTAGCGTAACACCTTCACTTAGAGCCTGTATTCACAGATCCTTTCTACGTTCCAAGGAACATGCAGTGTCTATGCAATTTAAGTTCTGCCAGAGAAGAGGAATAAAATAAATTATTATTAATTAATTAAAAAAATTAGCAAAGCATTTGGTAGCAACCAAAATAGGATAAACATTACTGCTGTGGGAGAAAGAGCTGGCAATCTGTTCCCGTAAACATTACATCCTAAAAAACTCTATGGGACAGTTCTACTTTGTCACATGGGGTGAAGATGAGTCAAAAATCGACTGGACAACACCTAACAGCAACAACAGCATATAAATTATTAGAATTAATTATGAGTTATATAACATGGTCAATAAAAACATTGATTGCATTTCTATGTGACACCAGTCTTTTATAGGATGACAAAAAATAGTATAAAATGTCAAATACTTAGAAATGAATGTAAAAAAAAGTGCCACAACTTTACAAAGAAAACTATAAATCATTTTTAAGAGAAATTAATCATGACTATAACAACCCATGACCATGGAAACAGCAACCAAGAAACCAAACGACTTATTGCATTGAGACAATTTCCTATAAACAAATTCTCTAAAGTGTTAAAAGGCAAAGGCGTCACTTTGAGGACTAGGGTGCGCCTGACCTGAGCTATGGTACTTTCAGTTGCCTCATGTGCACGTGAAAGCTGAACAATGAATAAGGAAGACTGAAGAGGAATTGATGCCTTTGAATTATGGTGTTGGCAAGGAATATTGAATATACCATGGACTGCCAGTAGAATGAAGAAATCTGTCTTGGAAGAAGTACGGCCAGAATGCTGGAGAAGGACACTATGCTTGGTAAAGTAGAGGGTCAGTGAAAACGAGAAAGACCCTTAAGCAGATGGATTGAAACAGTGGCTGTAACAATGGGCTCAAGCATAACAAAGATTATGAGGATGATGCAGTACCAAGCAGTGTTTTGCTTGGTTAAACATAGGATCACTATGAGTTGGAACTGACTCCAGGGCACCTAACAACAACAACATAGCAAATGAAGGAAAAATATATTTATTTTAAGTTTATTTTTTTCAAATCAATCAAGTTTCTTCTCAAATTAATATATATGTTTAATACTAGCCCATAAAACCCCAGTATTTTTTTTTTGTGGAAATTGGCAAGATATATCCACTATTTATATAAAAATGTAAAAGGAAAAGCATAGCAAAGGCACACTGAAAAAGTAAAACAATATGAGAAAACGATGCTTACTGTAGAGTAACAGTAATTAGGATAGTGTGACATTAAGAATAGACCAATGGGATAGAATAGAGTTGAGAAACACCAAAGCATATCTGGCTACTTGATTTATGACAATGTTGTGGCTAGAAGTAGAGAAAAGGCAATCTTTTCACTAAATGATTGGTCTTCATATTTGAAAAAGTTGAATTTGAAATCCACAACACTGAAAATAAATTACAGATTTATAACTGTTATAATTATTAAATGTAAAACAAAAAAAAATCTAGGAGACACTAAAAATACTACCTTCATAATTTTTGCAGTGAGTAATATTTCTTAAACAGGACACAAATACTATTGACCATAAAAATTAAAATTAATAAATCAAGCCATTTTTAATCAGAAAGACAGAAAAAGAATAAGAACATAAGGCACAAAGTGGATATAGATTTTAAGAACCTAACACATTAAGAAAAAAAAAAAAATACCTAAAATGTAATAATGCAAATACCTAATGTAAAGAAATTCAGACCAGAATAATACCATCAAAGGACCAAAACAACCACTTCACGAAAGATGATGAATGAATAGCAAATAAATATACAAAACTCTGCTCAAGGTCTGTAATAATACAAATAACAATAATGATATGCCACTACACCTGAATTACAGATTAGTAAGGCTTAGAAAAGTAAAAATAATACCAAATTTTAACCAGGACATAGAATAAGGGTAACTTCCATGCTGTGCAGAAGGAAATGCAAATCAGCATGTATATTTTGAGGAATTGTTTGTCATTACCTACTAAAGATACACTTATGCATATGCTATGACCTATTATTTCCATTCCCAGAGATACATACCTGAAAAAAAAAAGTACTCATTTTCATTAAATCAGATGCAAACATGTTTACAGAAGTAATGTTCATAATATCCTAAAACTCAAGCAATCCAAACATTCTTCAACAGTAGAATGTATAAATAATTTGTAGTATTTTATTCAAGGCAACATCACGGCATCAAAAAAGAATGAACTGCTGTTGAATGCAACATAGATTAATTTCACACATATATTGTTGAGCAAAAGAAGGCATATAAAATATTATTTATTGTATGGTTCCATTTACATACAATTCAAAATTGGTAAAATAATTTCTTGTTTTATGACCCATAGTTGATAACATTGGATAGATATGTGTTAATGGAGAAAAGTCATAATTAGAGGTCCTACATCAAAAATAGTACTCTGATACATACAAAAATAAAAATTGAAATGAATACATACACACAAATAAAAAGGGTGGGAATCATATATCCATCTGTGATGATTAACAGTGTGTCAACTTGGTTGGGCCATGATTCTCAGTGTTTTGACAGTTGTATAATGTTTTGATCAATTCTCTGTCGAAATTTGATATGCGGTCACCCCCACGAAAAATCTGCTGAGTGGTACTGGTGGGGCCAGGGCCTGTGGCAACTCACCACCCCTTCAGCCTTTAGCTCTCTGCCTTTCGCCACCTACTTCCTTACTGCTCGCCTTGCCAAGGTTTTTGAGTTGTTCTGAATCCTGCAACTGCCTCCTGTTTGTCTGACCTCCAGTTCTTGGGACTTGAGCTATCAGCTTCTTCGCTGATCTTGGGATTCGTTGATCTTCATGGCCTGTGAGCGGGAGCCCTGCTGATCTTGGGTCCACCAGGCTCGGCAGCTATGTGAATCAGAAGAAGCCGTTCAGTCTTGCCTGCCAATTTTGGGATTCCTTGATCTTCACAACCTGTGAGCAAGAGCCCTGCTCTCTGACCTGCCGATCTTAGATTCGCCAGTCCCTGCAGCTATGCGAATCCAGAGAAGCCTCTATCCGATGCACGGACTTGGGACGTTCCAGCCTCTACAATAACATGAGGCGTTTCCTTGATATAAATCTCTCTCTGTATATATTTACACTCTTTACTGGTTTTCCTTCTCTAGGGAACCCAGCCTAAGACACCATCCAATACAGCACACTTGATATTTCAATAGAGTTAACTTTAAAAGATTAATGAACTACTTAATAAAAAAAAAAAAAAAAACTAGCAATTTGTCAATGTGTAAATTCAAAAAATTTTACAAATGAAAATAAGCAAATAAAAACTATGTAATGCATCCTAGTTTATGGACTAGAAAAACAAATATATGTTATAAAAATTAGAAGAATAAAGAGCTTTGAATTTCATCCCGGGTATAAAAAATATCACTTAATTTTTTGAAATGTTCAATTGAAGTAATAATTGAATCTAACTTTATTAATCAGAGAATGAAATTCCAGAAGTGTTTCAAGAAGGTAAAAACTTTTATTCATACAGATATTTTATATATGATATAATTTAAAGTTCAAAATGAAAACAACTTAAAAATTTTTGTCTTTAAAATATAGTAATTTTGCAAAAGTGTATTTATATGTGTATTTCCAAATATATATGTGTTTATATATTTTTTAAGAGTTCTCTAATTAAGGCCAACAACATTAGTTAATTGTTTTATCTTTAAAGCATCTTAATAATGAGCTTTTCATATAAATTTTATCTTCCATCCTAAAGTTGGTAATATTTTATATATACATATTTAAACACACAAATATATGTACATATATATGAATATAATCACCCTTTTAATCTTCCAAATTCTGTGTTTAATTTTATTTCATAGATAAGAAAATTTAATTATTTCAATGATATTCATGTTTCTTGATGAAAAGTAGCTAAAAATTTGAAGTAAAACAGAAGCAAAGACGATTAGCTACTCTGTCCTTTGCATAGTAAATTACTTTTAGCCACCAAAGTAGTTATATGTGACTATTTATGCCATTTTGCACATTTCATTATAATACTTTGTCTTCACTAGCAGCCCTTTGAAATCTTCTGTTCAGCTCTTTTACTTCAATGTTTCTTTCTTTCAATTTAGCAACTCTGTGTTCAAGAGCAAGTATTACAATCTCATCTGACATCCTTTTTTTTCTGTCTATTTAATGACCTTTTGCTTTCTTCATGTATATGATGTCCTTTGTGTCATCCCAGAACTCAAGTTAGAAAACCAAAAGAGAAGAACATGCTCAGAATTTCTCAAGCTGAAAGAACTGAAGAAAAAATTCAAGCCTCAAGTTGCAATACTTAAGGATTCTATGGGCAAAAAAATTGAGCAACACAGGAAGTATCAAAATAATATAAAAGGAATACACAGAGTCACTGTACTAAAAAGAATTGGTCGGCATTCAAACATTTCAGGAGGTAGCATATGATCAAGAAGTGAAGAAGGCCCTGAAGGAAGAAGTCCAAGCTGCACTGAAGGCATTGGTAAAAAAACAAGTCTCCAAGAATTGACAGAGTACCAACTGAGATGTTTCAACAAATGGATGCACCTCTCGAAGTGCTCACTCTTCCATGCCAAGAAGTTTGGAAGACAGCTACACGGCCAACTGACTGGTAGAGATTCATATATGTTACTATTCCAAAGAAAAGTAATCAATGGGACATAGAAATTATCAAACAATATTATTAATACCACATGAAAGCAAAGTTTTGCTGAAGACAATTCAAAACCAGTTGCAGTACACCAACAGAAACTGCCAGAAATTCAAGCCCAATTCAGAAGAGGATGTAGAACCAGGAATATCAGTGCTGATGTCAGATAGATCCTGGCTGAAAGCAAAGAATATCAGACAGATATTTACCTGTTTTACATTGACTATGCAAAAGCATTAAACTGTGTGATCATAACAAATTATGGGTAACATTGCAAAGAACGCACATTCCAGACCACTTAATTGTGCTTGTGAGAAACCTGTACATAGATCAAGAGCCAGTTGTTCGAACAGACCAAGGAGCTACTGAGTGGTTTCAAATCAGGAAAGGTATGCGTTAGGGTTGTATCCTTTCACCATACCTATTCAATCTGTATGCTGAGCAAATAATCCAAGAATGTGGACTATATGAAGAAGAATCTGGCATCAGAATTGGCGGAAGACTCATTAACAACCTGCGTTATGCAGATGAAACAAACATGCTTGCTGAAAGCAAAGATAACTTGAAGTACTTACTGATAAAGATCAAAGACTATGGCTTTCAGTACGGATGGATTATGCCTCAACATAAAGAACAGAAAAATCCTTCCAACTGGACCAGTAAATAACCATCATGATAAATGGAGACAATATTGAACTTGTCAAGGATCTCATTTTACTTGGATTCACAAACAATGCCAATGGAAACAGCAGTCAAGAAGTCAAACAATGCATTGCATTGGGCAAAACTGTTGCAAAAGACCTCGTTAAAGTGTTAAAAAGCAAAGATACCACTTTGAGGACTAAGGTGAGCCTGACCCAAGCCATGGTATTTTCAATCTCCTCATATACATGTGAAAGCTGGATAATGAATAAGGAAGACCAAAGAAGAATTGATACCTTTGAATTGTGATGTTGCGAATAATATTGAATATGCCGTGGACTATCAGAAGAACAAACAAATCTGTCCTGAAAGAAGTACATCCAGAATGCTCCCCATGGGTGATCACGGCGAAGCTTCATCTTACATACTTTGGTCGTGTCATCAGGAAGGACCAGTCCCTGGATATAGACATCATGCTTGGTAAAGCAGAGGGTCAGTGAAAAAGAGAAAGACCTTCAATGAGATGGGTTGACACAGTGACTGCAACAATGGCCTCAAATAGCAATGATTGTGAGGATGGCACAAGATAGGGCAGTGTTTCCTTCTGTTGTACAAGTGGGTCATTATGAGTCAGAGCCAACTTGATGGCACCTAACAACAACTTTGTCATATCTTTGACTGTACTGAAATGCATACCTATGAATTAAAACTGTAATAAAATCAAGAAGAAACTGGATTTACTATCACTGAAATATCATCAGGCCATTGCAATCATAGAACCTATTTAAACTGAAACTGGGCCTGGAGAAATTAAAACATCTTGTGTAATACAAAATTTAATACAGTTTGGATAATTCAGGAATGGTCAAATTACTAATTGTTATATTATTTTTATTCTGTAATTGAATAGGAGGGAAACAAGGGGAGCAATAGTGGATAATTGTTGTTATCCTCTATCCAATACAGCAAGTTGTTCCTCTTTTTAATGGATCAAATACTGGCGTACATAGACAAATATTTTAGAAAAATTCATCCATTTACATACAAAGAATATTCAAACATACAAACATACATACAATAGCCTTCATATTACATTCAGAAACAAACCTAATATAGACTTTAGGTAAACCATATGAGAGTAAAATAATAGGCACAGTATGGGGCAAAATATCACTCAAAACTTGGGTAAGCCTTCTAGCACATCACGTTTACTCACTGGTAACACTGGTAATCATTCATTTATTCATTCATTCAGCAAATGCTGGTATAGCTGCAGGGCAAACGGCAGCAAACAAAACAATGTCCCTACTCTCATGGTGTCTATATTTACAGGAGAAGAAACTTCCACCACATATGTAAACAAACAAGTAAACAAAATATGCTCACATAATAGTAAAAAATATAAGAAAGTACTGGGGTGCAGAATAACAAATCTCTTTGAGTACCCCTTATTTAAAGATTGTATTTTTTTCCCTCTATCAATCCATATATAAATTTAGTAAATACAGATCCCTCCATTGTTGTTTTCTAATGAGAAAGTTGAAAATCACGAGCACACAAAAATTCTAAATTTATCTCTGTACCTTCAAAATGTTTTCATCATAGCAATAAGTGTTCGTCAAATATCCAGTAGATAAACCCGTACACATGAAAGTAAAAATACATTTGGCTTCAATAGACAGCTTATTTGATCCATATTTGGAATTTGTAATAAATTGCCATAAAAATGAGCCAAATAGGCTAGGTTATCCTTCTGCAAGAAAGCTCCTCCATTTTTTATGCTTCCATTTGTATTAAGCATTAAACTCAAACAAATAAATAGTGGAGGAAATAGTATTTCATAAGTAAGTGTTGGTGCTCTATTTGCAAATGAACTGAACACTTGCTTAGCTCCAGGCCCTCTCTTAAATACCATGAATATAAATATTAAAAATTATCATATATACTCTTAAGATCTTTAGCATAAGGGACAGATTCATGCTTTAGCTAATTAAAATTTGTTAAGTTGTAGTTATATGCCACTGTTTTTTTGTTTTGTTTTTTGCTGTTTGCTTTTTTTGTTTTTGGTGTGAGTGTGTGTGTGTGTCTGTGTGTGTGTCTGTGTCTGTGTGTGTTTGCTTTTAGCAGCAGAGAGAAGAATCAAATGACCTAGTGTTTAAGGGAAGTTTTAAGAAAGTTTTATCAAAGAAGGTAAATTGTAAAGTGAATTAGGAGGACATGTAGGAGTCAGCTAGGCACAAAATATGATTGCAGGGTACAGAGGTACTGCTTAGACAGGCAATGTAAAACCATCGAAGGTGGAAATCCAGAGGCAGAGAGATCACTTAGTATATTATCGCAGTCATACAGAGAGGAGGATGACAGCCTTGCCTGTGGCAATGTCAATGTAGATGAAAATGGGGACAAAAAAATGAGAGACAATATGACTGAATATAGAGGATTTGTTCAGACTTGAATGTAGGCATATGAGGACAAAATGAGTAAATATTGATTTCGATGGTCCTAGATTGAGTTAATGGTGTCAATTGATGAGAACCTGGGGAAAATTCTGGGTGACAATTCAGGGTTGGGATGGGGGATATATAATTGTGATATGTTCAATTTTAGGTTCCTAATTGCATCAGAAGGAAACCCTGGTGGTGTAGTGGTTAAGTGCCACAGCTGCTAACCCAAGGGTCAGCAGTTCAAATCTGCCAGGCGCTCCTTGGAAACTCTACGGGGCAGTTCTACTCTGTCCTATAGGGTTGCTATGAGTCGGAATCGACTCGACGGCACTGGGTTTGGTTTGGTTTTGGTTTAGTTGCATCAGATATATCCAGTCTAGCAAGTTTTTTGATAGAGTAAAAATGAAAGATTCCAGAGTAGTCAGCTTTGGTATCATTTTTGAAACATTGGCGTGTATCCAAACTTAAAAGCAAAATGTATAGTGTAAAGTAAAATATTCTCTGTATTCTAGGGTGGAGTTCTGCAGAATATAAATAATTAGGGAGTTGATAAAAAATCACCTCCAGTGTAGGAGGAAAAGAAGACAATAAGGAGAGAGAATTATATGGAAAGCTAGAGTCAGAGCTAAAGTAATGTGTAGAAAGGGAAGGGAAGGGAGGGAGGGAAAGGTCAGAAAGAAAGTATTTTTTAATGTCAGATGCTACAAAGTAGCATGAGATAAGGCCTGATAAATATTGGAAATATTATCTAAGAGGTTATTGCAGAACTTTTGTACATTTAGCACCTCTCTTTTAGTGGAGTAGGAAACCCTAGTGGAGTAGTGGTTAAGAGTTTGGCTGCTAACCAAAATGTCAGCAGTTCCAAGCTACCAAGCCTCCTTGGAAACTCTATGGGGCAGTTCTACTCTGTCCTATAGGGTTGCTATGAGTTGGAATTGACCTCGACCGTGATGAGTTTTTTATTTTTGTTTCTTTGTTTTTTTAGTGGAGTGATAAAGTAGCTGTAGCAAACTCACTTTTTTTTTTTTTAAATGAACTGAAGTGAATTGCATTATTCTAATTCACTTAACTTCCTGTTTTCTTATACTAAGCCAATTCAGATAATAATGCTACTTGCTTACCCCCTGAAAACATTTGGCTTTTTGACATCCTGGGTAAAGGGAATAACCTGAAAGCAGTGGACTGATAATCTGAAGAGAAATGAGAAGTAGGAACAATAAATATGTACTTTTTTATTTGATTATTGCCTGTCTGTTAGAATCTTGGTGCTGTTTCTATTTTCTTGGCTTTGCTTTCGTTTCTTCTTTTAAAAAAATTGTTTTAATCCTATTTTTAAAGCAATAATACACACAAAAGTGCATATATAATGAGGGTATAATGTGATGGATTTTCACAAACTGAATAAATCTATACAGATAAAGAGACAGACTATTGCCAAAACCTCAGACACCCTCATTATGCCATTCTGAGTCATTATCTTGCCCCCTAACCCCATAAGGGTTACTACTTTGGGTTGGCTGAATTTTAAGATAGACCCCAATGATGCACACCTCTCAATGCTCCCCCCTGTGTAATCCCCTCCTTCTAGTGTGGTTTGGACCTAGTGATTGGTTTCTAACACATGGCATATGGCAAGGGAGATGTGAGGCCACTTCTGAGATTAGGTCACAAAAGAGTGTCACTTCCATCTTGCAGGTACTCACTCACCCCCCTGCCTTCTCGTTGCTTGTTCTAATGAAGCCAGCTGTCATTTTCCTGAGCTGCTCTCTAGAGAGGTCCATGCTGCATGGAACTGAAGGAGGTGTCTAGCCAACAGCCAATGAGGGCCTGAGGCCTTCAGTCTAACATTCTGCGGAGAACTAAATCCTGCCAATCATGTAAATGAGTTTGGGAAGAGACCTCTCATCCAGCCTTGGTCAATGTCTTGATTGCAGCCTCGTCAGAGATCCTGAGTCAGAGGATCTAGCTAATACTCCCAGACTCCTGGCCCACAGAAGCTGCGATGATATATGTTATTTGCTCTAAACCACTAAGATTTGGGATAGTTTGTTACACAGTGATAGGTAACTAATATAATATTATTCTAACTCCTAAATAGGCTAATTTTCCCTGTGTTTAAATTATATATAAATAGAATCATACAATAGGTTTTGCTTTGTTTTTGTACTGTCTGCTCAACATTATGTTTGTAAGAATTATTTATACTGATTTTGTGTTCTATTTTTTTTAGTCTTCATTGCTTTAAGATGTACATCTGTACAGTTTCAACAATGGGACTATAAAAATAACGCATCTATCCATATTTTAGAACATAATAGCTTCTGTGTAGACAGCAAAAGAGAGGAAGAACCTCAATGAGGTGGATTGACGCAGTGACTGCAACAATGGGCTCAAACATAGCAACGACTGTGAGGATGGTGCAGGACCAAACAGGGTTTCATTCTGTTGTACTTAGCATCTCTATGAGTCAGAACCAACTCATGGCATCTAACAACAACAACAGAAACATACTACCTGTATATGGACAAATTAATATAAGAATCAGTCTTGAATATGGGTCTATGTTTTGAACTTGAATTACAATGGTGCAGTAATCCAGATATGATACCTGATTTTACGGTATTTACAGGACAAGAGACAAGGAGATAATTAAATATTTCTACACTAAACTATGACATTATACTTATAACTATTGCTCCATCAGTGAGCATAAAACAATGGAAACCATGTTAGTAGAATTGACGACGTAGTTAATAAATTTTGGTGACATTCCCTACATGTGTAACGTAGGGTTCTAGAAGTGTGTTATTAGTTGCCACTGAGTCAGCTCCAAATCATGGCAACCTTATATAGTATATGACAGAACAAACTTTGCCCCATCTTGCGCTGTCCTCTTAATCATTGGTAAGTTTAAATTCATTGTTGTGGCTATTTCTAGAAGTATAGGTAGCCATTGATTATATCAGGAGCATAAACAGGGCATTTAATTCAACAGCATGTACAAAAGCTCTCTGAGTTAGATGGATTTCCATTAAAAGAAATGAAGTTATGATGGGGGAATTTTTGAATAATATAGAATTAACATTGTTTAGAACTAGAGAGACACTAATGAGACTTTAAACACCTCTAAATGGGGGAAGTGAAAACCAGGTTATTAAGAATTTTGCCTTCGATCACCTAGGCAAAAGAGAAAAACAACAGTAGTAACTGGATTCTGCGTTTTCTGATTCTAAGTTTAATATACTTTCATTTTTTTTAATAATTTTTAATGTGCTTTAAGTAAAAATTTACAAATCAAGTCAGTATCTCACATATAAACTTATATACACCTTACTACTACTCCCACTTACTCTCCCCCTAATGAGTCAGCCCACTCCCTCCTTCCAGTCTCTCCTTTCGTGACCGTTTTGCCAGTTTCTAACCTTCTCTACCTTCCCATCTCCCCTCTAGATAGGAGATGCCAACACAGTCTCAACTGTCCACCTGATACAAGTAGCTCACTCATCATTAGCATCTCTCTCCAATCCATTGTCCAGTCCAATCCATGTCTGATGAGTTGGCTTCGGGAATGGTACCTGTCCTGGGCCCACAGAAGGTTTGGGGACCATGACCGCTGGGATTCTCCAGTCTCAGTCAGACCATTAAGTCTGGTCTTTTTATGAGAATTTGGGGTCTTCAACCCACTGTTCTCCTGCTCCCTCAGGGGTTCTCTGTTGTGTTCCCTGTCAGGGCAGTCATCGGTTGTGGCCAGGCACCATCTAGTTCTTCTGGTCTCAGAATGATCTAAGTCTCTAGTTCATGTGGCTCTTTCCGTCTCTTGGGCTCATAATTATCTTGTGATCTTGGTGTTCTTCATTCTCCTTTGATCCAGGTGGGTTGAGACCAATTGATGCATCTTAGATGGCCTCTTGTTAGCATTTAAGACCCCAGACCCACACTTCAAAGTGGGATGCAGAATGTTTTCTTAATAGAATTTATTTGGCCAACTGACTTAGATGTTCCCTGAAGCCATAGTCCCCAAACCCCCGCCCTTGCTCCGCTGACCTAAGAAGCATTCAGTTTATTCAGGAAACTGCTTTGCTTTTGCTCCAGTCCAGTTGAGCTGACCTTCCCTGTACTGAGTGTCGTCCTTCCCTTTACCTAAAGTAGTTCTTATCTACTATGTAATCAATAAACAGCCCTCTCCCACCCTCCCTCCCTCCCCCCCTCGTAACCACAAAAGAATGTGTTCTCAGTTTAAACTATTTCTCAAGTTCTTATAATAGTGGTCTTATACAATATTTGTCCTTTTGCCTCTGACTAAATTCACTCAGCATAATGCCTTCCAGGTTCCTCCATGTTATGAAATGTTTCACAGATTCATCATTGTTCTTTATCGATGCGTAGTATTCCATTGTGTGAATATACCATAATTTATCCATTCATCCTTTGATGGACATCTTGGTTGCTTCCAGCTTTTTGCTATTGTAAACAGTGCTGCAATAAACATGGGTGTGCATATATCTGTTTGTGTGAAGGCTCTTATTTCTCTAGGATATATTCTGAGGAGTGGGATTTCTGGGTTGTATGGTAGTTCTATTTCTACCTTTTTAAGGAAACGCCAGATAGATTTCCACAGTCATTGTACCATTTTACATTCCCACCAGCAGTGTATAAGAGTTCCAATCTCCCCAGCCTTTCCAACATTTGTTATTTTGTGTTTTTTGGATTAATGTCAGCCTTGTAGGCGTGAGATGGAATCTCATCGTAGTTTTAATTTGCATTTCTCTAATCGAGAGCATTTTCTCATGTATCTGTTAGCTGACTGAATATCTTCTTCAGTGAAGTGCATGTTCATATCCTTTGCCCTATTTTTAATTGGGTTGTTTGTTTTTTTGTGGTTGAGTTTTAACAGAATCATATAGATTTTAGAGATCAGGCACTGGTCGGAGATGTCATAGCTGAAAATTTTTTCCCAATCTCTGGGTGGTCTTTTTACTCTTTTGGTGAAGTCTTTAGATGAGCATAGGTGTTTGATTTTTAGGAGCTCCCAATTATCTGGTTTCTCTTTGTCATTTTTGGTGATGTTTTGTATTCTGCTTATGACTTGTATTAGGGCTCCTAATGTCCCTATTTTTTCTTCCATGATCTTTATTGTTTTAGTCTTTAAGTTTAGGTCTTTGATCCACTTGCAGTTAGTTTTTGTGCATGGTATGGGTCCTGTTTCATTCTTTTGCAAATGGATATCCAGTTATGCCAGCACCATTTGTTAAAAAGACTATCTTTTCCCCAATTAACTGACACTGGGCCTTTGTCAAATATCAGCTGCTCATATGTGGATGGATATATATCTGTGTTCTCAATTCTGTTCCATTGGTCTATGTGCCTGTTGTTGTACCAGTACCAGGCTGTTTTGACTACTGTGGCTGTATAATAGGTTCTAAAATCTTTTTCAGTAATGCTTTCTTATCCAGGGGTTCTTTCCCTTCCATATGAAGTTGGTGATTTGTTTCTCCATCACATTAAAAAATGCCATTGGAATTTGGATTGGAAGTGCATTGTATATATATCGGAAGTGCATGGCTTTTGGTAGAATAGACAATTTTACAATGTTAAGTCTTCCTATCCATGAGCAAGGTATGTTTTTCCACTTATGTAGGCCTCTTTTAGCTTCTTGCAGTAGTACTTTGTAGTTTTCTTTGTATAGGTCTTTTCCATCCTTGGTAAGATTTATTCCTAAGTATTTTATCTTCTTGGGGGCTACCGTGAATGGTATTGATTTGGTGATTTCCTCTTCGATGTTCTTTTTGTTGATATAGAGGAATCCAAGTGATTTTTGTATGTTTATCTTGTAACCTGAGACTCTGCCGAACTCTTCTATTAGTTTTAGTACTTTTCTGGAGGATTCCTTAGGGTTTTCTGTGTATAAGAACGTCTCATCTGCAAATAGAGGTAATTTTACTTATTCCTTGCCAATCCAGATGCCCTTTATTTCTTTGTCTACCTAATTACACTGGCTAGCACCTCTAGCATAATGTTGAATAAGAGCGGTGATAAAGGGCATCCCTGTCTGGTTCCTGTTCTCAGGGGAAATGCTTTCAGGCTCTCTCCATTTAGAATGATGTTTGCTGTTGGCTTTATATAGATGCCATTTATCATGTTGAGGAATTTTCCTTCAATTCCTACTTTGATGAGACTTTTTATCATGAATGGGTGTTGGACTTTGTCAAATGCCTTTTCTGCATCAATTGGTAAGATCATGTGGTTTTTGTCTTTTGTTTTATTTATACGGTGGATTACATTAATGGTTTTTCTAGTATTGAACCAGCCTTGCCTACCTGGTATGAATGCCACTTGGTCGTGGTGGATTATTTTTTTGATATGTTGTTGAATTCTATTGGCTAGAAATTTTTGAGGATATTTGCATCTATGTTCATGAGGGATGTAGGTCTGTAATTTTCTTTTTTTGTGGTGTCTTTACCTGGTTTTTGTATCAGTGATATGCTGGCTTCATAGAATGAGTTAGGTAGTATTCCATCATTTTCTATGCTTTGAAACACCTTTAGTGGTAGTGGTGTTAACCCTTCTCTGAAAGTTTGGTAGAACTCTGCAGTAAAGCCATCCGGGCCAGGGCTTTTTTTTTGTTGGGAGTTTTTTGATTACATTTCAATCTCTTTTTTTGTTATGGGTCTATTTAGTTTTTCTGCTTCTGATTGTGTTAGTTTAGGCAGGTAGTGTTTTTCTAGGAATTCATGCATTTCTTCTAGGTTTGCAAATTTGTTAAAGTACAATTTTTTGTAATAATCTGATATGATTCTTTTAATTTCAGTTGGGTCTGGTGTGATAAGGCCCTTTTCATTTCTTATTTGGGTTATTTGTTTCCTGTCCTCTATTTCTTTAGTCAGTCTGGCCAGTGGTTTATCAATTTTGTTAATTTTTTCAAAGAACCAGCTTTTGGCTTTGTGAGTTCTTTCAATTGTTTTTCTGTTCTCTAATTCATTTAGTTCAGCACTAATTTTTATTATTTGTTTTCTTCTGGTGCCTGATGGATTCTTTTGTTCCTCGCTTTCTATTTGTTCAAGTTGTAGGGACAGTTCTCTGATTTTGGCTCTTTCTTCTTTGTGTATGTGTGCATTTATCGATATAAATTGACCTCTGAGCACTGCTTTTGCTGTGTCCCAGAGGTTTTGATAGGAAGTGTTTTCATTCTGCTTGCATTCTATGGATTTCTTTATTCCCTCCTTAATGTCTTATATAACCCAGTCTTTTTTCAGCAGGGTATTGTTCAGTTTCCAAGTATTTGATTTCTTTTCTCTAATTTTTCTGTTATTGATTTCTACTTTTATGGCCTTGTGGTCTGAGAAGATGCTTTGTAATATTTTGATGTTTTGGATTCTGCAAAGGTTTGTTTTATGACCTAATATGTGATCTATTCTAGAGAATGTTCCATGTGTACTAGGAAAAAAAAAGTGTACTTTGCAGCTGTTGGGTGAAGTGTTCTATATAAGTCTATAAGGTGAAGTTGGTTGATTGTAGCAATTAGGTCTTCCGTGTCTCTATTGAGCTTCTTACTGGAAGTCCTATCCTTCTCTGAAAGTGGTGTGTTGAAGTCCCCTACTATAATTGTGGAGGTGTCTATCTCACTTTTCAATTCTGTTAAAGTTTGTTTTATGTATCTTGCGGCCCTGTCATTGGTGCATAAATATTTAATATGGGTATATCTTCCTGTTAAATTGTCCCTTTAATCATTATTTTTAGTGTCCTTCCTTGTCTTTTGTGGTAGATTTAAGTTTAAAGTCTATTTTGTCAGAAATTAATATTGCCACTCATGCTCTTTTTTGATTCTTGTTTGCTTGATATATTTTTTTCCATCCTTTGAGATTTAATTTGTTTGCATCTCTAAGTCTAAGGCGTGTCTCTTGTAGACAGCATATAGACATATCGTGTTTCTTTATCCAGTCTGATACTCTGTCTCTTTATTGATGCATTTAGTCCATTTACATTCAGTGTAATTATAAATAAGTATGAGTTTTTAAAAAAAAATTTTTATGAGTTTAGTGCTGTCATTTTGATGCCTTTTTGTGTGTGTTGTTGACAATTTCATTTTTCCACTTACTTTTTTGTACTGAGAAGTTTTTCTTTGTAAATTGTGTGTTCCTCATTTTCATAGTAGTTGAATTTATGTTTGCTGAGTCTTTACGTTTTTCTTGGTTTTTATTTTGAGTTATGGAGTTGTTAGAGCTCTTTGTGGTTACCTTAATATTTACCCCTATTTTTCTAAATAAAAACCTAACTTGTGTCATCCTATATTGCCTTGTTTTCCTCTCCATATGGAAGATCTATGCCTCCTGTATTTAATCCCTCTTTCTGATTATTGTGATCTTTTACATAATGCCTTCAATGATTCTGTGTTTTGAGCATTTTTTTTAAATTGATCTTAATTTGTTTTTGTGATTTCCTATTTGAGTTGATATGAGGATGTTCTGTTCTGTGACCTTGTGTTGTGTTGGAATCTGAGATTATTGATTTTCTCCCCAAAGAATTTCCTTTAGTAATTCTTGTAGCTTTGGTTTGGTTTTTGCAAATTGCCTAAGCTTGTGTTTATCTGTAAATTTTTTAATTTCACCTTCATATTTGAGAGAGAGTTTTTCTGGATATATGATCCTTGGCTGGCAGTTTTTCTCCTTCAGTGCTCTATATATGTCATCCCATTGCCTTCTTGCCTGCATGGTTTCTGCAGAGTAGTCTGAACTTATTGTTTTTCCTTTGTAGGTGACTTTTCTTTTATCCCTGGCTACTTTTAAAATTTTGTCTTTATGTTTGGTTTTTCCCAAGTTTGGTGATAATATACCTTGGTGATTTTCTCTTTGGATCAATCTTCTATGGGGTTCGATAAGCATCTTGGATATGTGTCCTTTCGTCTTTCATGATGCCAGGAAAGTTTTCTGCCAAAAGATCTTCAACTATTCTCTCTGTATTTTCTGTTATCCTTCCCTGTTCTGGAACTCCAATCACATGCAGGTTATTCTTCTTGATACAGTCCCACATGATTCTTAGGGTTTCTTCATTTTTTTTTTTAATTCTTTTATCTGATTTTTCTTCAACTATATTGGTGTCAATTGCCTTATCCTCCAACTCCCCCACTCTGCATTCCAATTGCTCGATTCTGCTCCTCTGACTTCCTATTGAGTTGTCTAATTCTGTAATTTTACTGTTATTCTTTTGGATTTTTGAATGCTTTCTCTCTATGGATTCCTGCAGCTTATTAATTTTTCCGCTATGTTCTTGAATAATTTTTTTGATTTCTTCAACTGCTTTAACAGTGTGTTTCCTGGCTTTTTCTCTAAGTTGCCTTATTTCATTTCTGAGGTCATCCCTGATGTCTTGAAGCATTCTGTAAATTAGTTTTTTATATTCTGCATCTGGAAATTCCAGGATTGTATCTTTGTTTGGAAAAGATTTTGGTTCCTTAATTTGGGGAGTTGTAGAAGCAATCATGGTCTGCTTCTTTATGTGGTTTGATATCGACTGCTGTTTCCGAGACATCTATAAGATATTGTAATAGTTTATTTTATATTTTCTCACTGAGTCTTATCTTGTTTTGTTTTCTTTCAGTATACACAGATGGGCTACTAGATTGCGCTGTCTTGATTGTTGTAGCCTTTGAATCACTTATGTCCTATTACCAGCGGGTTTGGGCTGTTACCAGATATATAAGCCTAAGAGTCCACTCACTATTCTCAAATAGAATCAGCTTAGGTGTTCTGATTTGGGGTCACCAAGTGTGTGGTATAGACTGTCACCTATTATCTTAGATGAGTAGTGGTGATAGTTGTGTGCACCAGATTCTAGTAGCAGCAAGGGGTCACACTCCAGGGGAGCAGGATGCTGACAGCCTTCCCCCATGTGCCAGAGAGGTAGGTGTGTCTCTATTCCTAAAGCACTTTGGTGGGTGGGCTCTGCAGCTGTACCTTAGGCACCCAATGCATGTACCTCTAAAGAATGGTAGGCCTCAGTGCCCTCAGACCCCTTTGGCATGTTGCTAGGTGGTTTGGGTGAAGCTTCAGCCCTCAGTTCCCCACTATGGATCAGCGAGGTGTCTGTGTAATAGATAGATGTCAGACCTGGAAAACTTGTCTTTCCAGTGATCCCCTGAAACAATTACAGTCAGATCTCTATCAGAATTGCCTTTGCATTATAATAGCCACCTTGTTCTCTGTAGGGATGAAAGCCAAAGACTGTGGATCTCATATTCTTGGCTGGAGCTGGTTCTGTATTTTTATTCCGGTTTAGGGAATTCAGGGAAGGTTTTTTCCCTGGGTTGTTAGTAGCTGCCTCTCTGAAGCCAGGAGAATAAGTTAGGGGAAAAAAAAAAAAAAAACGCAGAGGGCTTCATTCCCTGGCCCAGGAAATTCCAGTGTTAATGAAGCCTCCCGGGGCAGGGAGGGCTGGGATCAGATAGATAGAAGAGAGTAGCACCCAGCAATATAGACAAAGTTACTTATCTTGCTTGGCGAGGACTGTTTTATCTGAGATTCCCTGGGGGCGGGGGTGTAGCCTGTGTGTGCTGGCTGGGTCGAGATTGCTACTGAGGGTCAGGCCCTCATCCCCTGCTTCTGCTGTCTCAGAAGCTGTGATCAGCTCCTCAGCTCCCAGTCCAAAGCCCAGCACCAAGGTTTCCCAGATGGGAAGACGCACTCCAGGCTCCAAAACCAGTTGCTGCCTCCCAGTGACTTCTCCTCGTCCCAGCCACGTCAACGCGCTGCTTGCATGCCCTGGTTGCGCTTCCCTCTCGGGAAGCCGTGCTCAGCTCCCCTGAACCCAGTCCAAAACCTGGTGCCAAGGTTTTCTGACTGGGACGCTGGCTTCAGGTTCCAAAAATAGTTGCTGCTTCCCCGCAGTTGCTCATTCTCTCATTAGCCGTGTCAGTGTGCAGCCTGCTTGTGCTGGCTGAATCTCTACCAAGGTTACCCCACGGGGCTAGGAGTTAGGGCTGTATCCCTTGCCTGACCCACCTCAGCAAGCCACTATCGGCCTGCCACTTGGCACCAGGAAACTGTGAGGGCTCAAGGCTTTGGAGTGGGATGCTGGTTCCAGAAGCGGTTGCTGCTTCAGGGCACAGCTTTTCACTCCCCTGTCACTCAGGCCAACTCTTTAGATCTGTGTTTGATGGTCAGGGCTCGTAGATAGTCATGTATGTGATCGATTCACTTGTTTTTCCGAGTCTTTGTTGCAAGAGGGATCTGTGGTAGTTCTACCTAGTCAGCCATCTTCTTTCATTTTTAACAGCGAGAATATAAGCAGCATATACAGGTGACTTCTTAAGTGTTTTCATTTATGTATACTGAGTCTAAAATCTCTTTATGAAGTGTGATTATATTATGTGATTATTACGTTAAAAAGGAAATATTAATTCAGCATGTGAAATTTGGGAAATGTATATTTTTTCACTAAATTTCAATAACTGGATGAAAATGAACACCTCTTCTTCCATCTCCTGAACCATAAGGTTTGCTAACTCTACACAGCTGTAGAAATTTAAATAACTGCCATGTGGGGACAGGGTGAAATTTAGCCTTTTCAAGCAGATTTTTTTTTCTCTAGCAATGACATATTGTCTCATCAACACATCTAGGAGCTTCTATTTTTGAAATGCTTCACTTATCACTTGTGGAGTGTTGAAATGGAACCTATTTTTTCTCCAAAGAGAACATTCTTTAGCAAAAACAGATTGTCTCATCTGCATTAAGAAACTGTCCCTCATGAAATTGTCTATTGAGACAAGCACATGCTTTCTGTCTGTAAAACTTGCATACTTAAAAATCTAAACTTTTATTTATTTTTGATTGCTGATATTTGTTAAGAGTTAAAGATTTAACTGAGTTGACATTCCGTGTATAACCCAATTGTTCTATTTAAAAAACGTCAAGTAATACTTCCATACGAGATCACTTAAAAATGATGAACAGTGTAGATACAAACTGACCATGGAAATTCCAGATAATTTTTTTGGGTACTCAAAGTGTTTCCCACCCACTCCAAAAATAAGAGTAAGGAATATTGTAATATACGAAAGAAATATGTTTAAAAAGAGGGATGTGCAGATGAGAAAAAGCTTGGGGACGTGGAGTTACTATGGCCAGGGAAGTTGCCTTCTTCGCATCTGATGACCTGAAGTGAAGTAACAGATGGCTGCTTCAGGAGCGAGCTCAGGCTTTGATGGCAGATAGTTCAGGCTCCAATCTGAGAAGAACAACATCCTGGCTGCTGATGATATTAGGCAAGGCACTGATACACTAAAAATCTCAGTTTTGGAGGTATGTGTGTCTGCATGTGTTTCAATCTACAGAATGAAAATAATAATGGTAAGTAACACGTAGGGGTGAGTGAATATCACATGCTCTTTAGCATATAGTGTACTTAACCTCTACCTACACATCATTTAAAGATACACTTTATCATTTTCTTATTTCTGTTTATTAATTTTTTTTAATTTTTATAATATTTAGAAAAGGACTGGTTTATAGTCTAAAAGTTTAATGAAGTTTTACAAAATGAGCCCCCATGCAACCAACCATAAAACTGATATTCATATCAAAGTAGAGAATATTCTAGGTATCCCATCCCCCTCCCCTCATTGCTCTGTTTGAGTCATCAACTCTGCAAAGGTAGCCACTATCTGGATTTCTAACTTCATACTTTTTTTTCCCCTGAGTTTGATTTCATATGGATGGAATGATATAACATGTATTTTATTTTTGTGTTTGCCTTTTTGCATTCTGACTTGTACTCTTGGAATATTTATTAGTAATCCTGTTGAGAGAAGGGCGCCAGCAAACAAATATATCTAGCTATCTCTATATGAGGGAAATCAAACTGGTCCTTTTTGTCTCCACAGTATCATTCAATTATAGACAGAAAAGGGCAGTATCTGCCAAATTCCATGAGAAGTAAACACTCAGTTTTCTGCCATATAATATTGACTTTGGAAATCTTGGTGACATAGTGGTTAAGTGCTATGGCTGCTAACAAAAAGGTCAGCAGTTCAAATCCACCAGGAGCTCCTTGGAAACTCTATGAGGGAGTTCTACTCTGTCCTCGAGGGTCGCTATGAGTTGGAATGAACTGGACAGCAACAGGTTTTTTTTTTTTTTTCCCCTAACATTGACTTTAAAATACAAGTAGAACATATATTCTCAAATATGCAATAATTCAGGGAACGTAACTCCCAAATTTGTTCCTAAAAAGAAAACCAAATGCTATTTAATGATAAAATCCAGTCATCTAATTGATTGAATAAAACAACTTTTTTTCTTCATTGGAAATTTTAATATTTTATTAGGAGGGCTTTAGAATGATAAGCAACCTTAGAGAGTAGTTAAAAACATTGCACTGCTTAGGGGGACATGAGATTCTGTTAAGGGTGATGGAAAAATTTAGAAACGGATAATGGTGATGACTGAACAACATGAACATAAATAATGTCACTGAATGGTACACGGAAAAATGTTGAAATGGCAAATGTAAATAGAAAAAAAAAAACAGCATTGGACTAAGGCTTCCTTTGTTCATATCCTGGCTTTACACTAGCGCTATGACCAAGGGCAAAGTGTTTAAAGTCTCTGTATTTTGCTGTTTTTTTTTTTTTAAATGTTACAGGATATCACACTAACTGTCTTCCATGTCTTCTAAGCAATATTTTATACTTTTCTTACTGTGTGCTTTGAGATACATAAATTTCTCCAAATTTTCTTTTGTGTCTCTTTCAGGGATAAGAGCATGTGTGTGTGATCCACCCCAATACTTAAGTAGTGGTAACTTTTTTTTTTCATATTGCAAAAGGCATACCCAGTGCCACTGAGTCAATTCCGACTCATAGAAACAAGTAGAACTGCCCCCACAGAGTTTCCAAGGAGCGCCTGGTGGATTTGAACTGCCGGCCTCTTGGCTAGCAGCCGTAGCACTTAACCACTACTCCACCAGGGTTTCCATGCAAAAGGCAGGGATATGTATATATCAATTTAGATATAAGTACAAGCCTAGACATATATAGACATATACATATATCTTCCGATATCACCACTGTGTTCTTTTTCATAGATATCTGTTCTTATTTCATTTTTACTTGTTTTTTTCATAAAATATATTTTTTCTTAGTCTATATTACTTATTTATATTTTTGAACACTGCCATGGATTGAATTACGCACCCCCCAAAGATGCGTGTATCAATATGGCTGGGCCATGATTCCCAGTATTGTGTGGTTGTCTTCCATTTTGTGATTGTAATTTTATGGTAAAGGAAATTAGGGTGGGATTGTATTGTCCTTACTAAGATCACATCCCTGATCCAATGTAAAGGGAATCTCTGTGGGGTGTGGCCTGCACCAACTTTTACAAGAGATAAAAAGAGAAGCAAGCAGAGAGTTGGGGGACCTCATACCACCAAGAAAGCGGTGCCTGGAGCACAGCACATCCTTTGGACCTGGGGTCCCTGCACACAGAAGTTCCTACTCTGGGGGAAGACTGATAAGGCCAACAGAGAGAGAAATCCTTCCTCTGGACTTTTAGCCTACTTTATTGTGAGGAAATAAATTTCTCTTTGTTTAAGTCATTCACTTGTCTTATTTCTATTACAGCAATACTAGATAACAAAGAGAAAAACCCTAATTTTTTTAATATAATCACTGTAAGCATTGTCTATAATTAATTAATATGGATTAAAATTATGTGGTGATTGTTTACATTGTTGACTTTCTTAACATTTGATTTTTTTTCTTGAGAAGGAATTTAATTTTACAAGCTTATTTTTAACAGGTAAAATTTTGTTGTTGTTGTTGTTATAGTTATTCCTCTCTGAAAGTGTTGTGTAGCTGCTTTCGCCTAACCCCCAATTCTCAACCTTAATGACACAGATGGAGTCAAGCTCCTTGGGTTTTCATTTGCTGATGTTGCACAACTCAAAATGACAGCAGCTACAAACATCTGTTAGGAATTAGAACCTGGATGTAAGAAGTATGAATCTAGGAAAATTGGAAATCATCAAAAATGAAATGGAATGCATAAAGATCAATATCCTAAGCTGAAGTGGACTGGTATTGGTCATTTTGAATTGGACAACCATATACTCTACTATGCCTGGAATGACAGCTTGAAGAGGAAAGGCATTTCATTCATCAACAAAAAGAACATTTCAAGATCTATCCTGAAGTACAACGCTGATATTATCTATGATAGGATAATATCCATACACCTACAATGAAGACCAGTTAATACGACCATTCAAATTTATGAAATTGACTACTTCTGTGGAAAGAAACCATGGAAAAGCTCAATATCATCAGTCAGAACAAGGCGAGGGGCCAACTGCAGATCAGATCATCAATTACTCATATGCAAGTTCAAGTTGAAACTGAATAAAATCAGAACAAGTCAATAAAAGCCAAAGTACGACCTTAAGTATATTCCATCTGAATTTAGAGACCATCTGGAGAATACATTTAACTCATTGTAAGCAAATGTCTGAAGACCAGGCGAGTTGTGGCATCACATCAAGGACTTCATACATGAAGAAAGCAAGAGGCCATTAAAAATACAGGGGAAAAGGAAAAAGACCTAAATAGATGTCAGAAGAGACTCAAACTTGCTTTTGAATGCTGAGTAGCTAAAACAAAAGGAAAAAATTATGAAGTAGAAGAGCTGAATAGAAGATTTCAAAGGGCAGCTCGAGAAGACAAAGTATAGTATTATGATGACATGTGCAAACACCTAGAGATAAAAAACCAACAGGGAAGAAAATGCTCAGCATTTCTCAAGCTGAAAGAACTGAAGAAAAAATTCAAGCCTCAAGTTGCAATACTGGAGAATTCTATGGGGAAATATTAAACAATGGAGAATGCATCAAAAGAAAATGGAAGGAATAAACAGAATCACTACACCCAAGCCGTTCAACTATTTTAGGAGGTAGCATATGATCAGGAACCAATGGTACTAATGGAAGAAGTCCAAGCTTCACTAAAGGCATTGGTGAAAAACAAGGGTCCAGGAATTGAGGGAATATCAATTGAGATGTCTCAACAAACGTATGCAGTGCTGGAAGTGCTCACTTGTCTATGCCAAGAAGTTTCGCAGGCAGCTGCCTGGCCAATCGACTGGAAGAGATCCATATTTATGCCTATTCCCAAGAAAGGTGATCCAACTAAATGTGGAAATTATCAAACAATATCATTAATATCACATGCAAACAAAATTTTGCTGATGATTATTCAAAAGGGGCTGTAGCAGTATATTGACAGGAACTGCCAGAAGTTCAAGCTAGATTTAGAAGAGGACGTGGAACCTGGGATATCATTGTTGATGTCAGGTGGATCCTGACTGAAAGCACACGGTACCAGAAAGATATTCATGTGTGTTTTATTGACTATGCTAAGGCATTCCACTCTTTGTAAAATAACAAATTATGGATAACATTGTGGAGAATGGGAATTCCAGAATTCATGAGGAATCTGTACATGGGTCAAGATGCAGTTGTTCAAACAGAACAAGGGGATATTGCATGGTTTGAAGTCAGGAAAGGTGTGCATCAGGGTTATATCCTTCATCATACCTATTCAATCTGTACCCTGAGGAAATAATCCAAGAAGCTGGACTTTATGAAAAAGAACAGGGCATCAGGATTGAAGAAGACTCATTAATATCCTGCGTTATGCAGATGACACAATCTTGCTTGCTGAAAGTGAAGAGGATTTGAAGCACTTAGTGATGAAGACGGAAGGCCACAGCCTTCATTATGGATTATACCTCAACATAAAAAACAAGAATCCTCAAAACTGGGCCAATAAGCATGAATGGAGAAAAGATTGAGGCTGTCAAAGATTTCATTTTACTTGGATCCACAATCAATGCCCATGGAAGTGGCAGTCAGGAAATCAAAAGACACATCACGTTGGACAAATAGGCTGCAAGAGATCTCTTTAAAGTGTTGAAAAGCAAAGATGTCGCCTTGAGGACTAAGGTGCTCCTGACCCAAGCCATGGGTTTTTCAATTGCCTCATATACATCATGAGAAAGCTGGACGATGAATAAGGAAGACTGAAGAAGAATTGACGCCTTTGAATTGTGGTCTTGGTGAAGTATATTGCATACACCATGGACTGCCGAAAGGACGAACAGGTCTGTCTTAGAGGAAGTACAACCAGAATGCTCTTTGGAAGCAAGGATGGCAAGACTTTGTCCCACATACTTTGGACATATTGTCAGGAGGAATTAGTCCCTGGAGAAGGACATCATGCTTGGTATAGAGTCAGTGAAAAAGGGGAAGACCCTCAGTGAGATGGATTGACACAGTGGCTGCAACAATGCTCTCAAGCATAGCAACAATTGTGAGGTTGGCACAGAACCAGGCAGTATTTCGTTCTGTTGTGCATACAGTTGCTATGAGTTGGAACCAACTCGAGGGTACCTCACAACAACAACCCCCAATTCAGAAGTAGATGTTATAAAGCCAGCTGCTATTCCTATCATTTTATGACATTGGGGTATCACACATCATGTTACTGAGCTGGAACTAATAACACGTGGTATGGTTTGCTTTCTTCTTTCTTTCCTCTCTCCTTTGCCTCTATCTTTTATAGAGACTTCAGAAGTTTATTGCAATCTGACAGGTCTTAGAGCATTCTCCAGGTCCCTCCACACCGATATTTTCCTCATCAGCATTTTCTCCAATACGTTTCTTGCTCTTCTAATTCCACCTTGATGTCTGTTTCTTAGACCTGGACTAACACTGGTTATACCTTCTAAGATAAGGACAAGTTATCACAACTTATATCTTTCATTAAGAAAGAATAAAGCTGGGTATGTCTCTATGCCTTTTGGATACAGCATATATTGAGTTAGGACTACTATCCTGGTACACTTTATAACCCACAATAACCCACACTTTATAGATGATGTGAAAAAAAAAATCAGTTTTGAGTGGGTCCGAGAGGGATAGATGTCTTTTTAGCAGGTCATGTGATATAAGTAGCCCTACTCTTGACAAAACATGATTTGGTAGAGCGTATACTGCTAAGAGGATCTGTAGTAGATAAGGTTATCTTTTACTCAGCTTACACTTATCATTTCATGTAGGGCACTTTGTGAAAAGCTATTGGAAAAAGAAATATAAATCAAGTATAATTCATGTATGGCTAATATCAGTGTGTTTGTATAAGTTAAAAGTGAATTTCTATTGCACTACACACAGCCTTACTCATTGATGGCCCTAAAAGAATGTAGGCAGGGTAAACCATTCCGGTGTGCATCCATGGTCATCCACTTCATGTTTAGAAAAATTGCCTGAGATTAAGTTACACTTTGACTCCTAAGTTGTGATGATGAGAATGACTGGCTGGCCAGAGCCCTGGAATGAATGAGATTGGTATATTTTTGACAAGAATTAATGGAGAGCAAACCAAAGTTTCAGAGAACTGGCCTACAGAGCTAATAGCCTACACAAGTCACAACCTCATCTACCCTGAGCCCAAAAGAACTAGATGGTGCCTGGCTACTACTACCAACAGTTCTGATCAGGGCCACAATAGATGGATGCAAATAGAACGGAAGAAAAACATGGAACAGAAATCGAATTCTTAAAAAGTCCAGACTTACTGGGTCAGTTGATACTGGAGGACTCCCTGAGACTACTGCCCTGAGAGATACTCTTTAAACCTTGAACTAAAACAATTCCCTGAGTTTGCCTTTTAGCGAAATAACAGATTGGCACACAAAATCAAGAATATTACCTGTGAGTACAGGCTCCATTAAAAAAAAAAAAAGCTCTGTGAGAGCAAAAGGTCAACAATTATTCTAAAAGATGAAAAGACAAGGGAGGCAGAGAAACAGAATAACCAGAGCACAATTAATGAGAATGTTGACACATTGTGAAAAATGTAACTAACGTCACTGAACAACATGGGTTGACATCGTCAAATAGAGGTCCAATTTGCTGTGTCAGCTTTCACTGAAAGCCCAATAAAATATTATTTAAAAAAAAAAGAGAGAGAAAAAGAAGTTATGGAGGGCATTGTGAAGAAACAATATAATGGGCTGTGGGAGTGACCAGATCACAATGCGTGAGGATCACAGTATGTTTTGTTAATGATCAGTTAAAACACCCCCTGCAGAAGATTCATTAAACCAGGGGGACAGGTTTATTTGTCCAAAACAAAACCAAACCTTTTGCCATTGAGTCAATTCCGACTTACAGCAACCCTAAAAGACGGAGTAGAACTGCCCCATAGGGTTTCCGAGAAGCAGCTGGTGGATTTGTACTGCTGACCTTTTGGTTAGCAGTCCTGGCTCTATATCCACTACGTCACCAGGGTTTCCTCTCTTGGTCCAGTAGATGTTAATCAGATGAAAAGCAGCCTGTTTACTCAGTCACTCCAATATTTGCATATGAACCCATGGACAGCAGAAATAAGAACTATGCATGATTCCAACACCATGAACTGCCTCTCAAGGCTGATTACCACTAGATGTTTGATATATTGGCAGGAAAGGTCTCTACTGAGCTCATGATATACCACCATCCCTCAAAAAGATCAAGTAGGTCACTGGTGGAAAATTAATTGCATCGAATTCTTCACACCTTAGAAAGTGTTTTAATTAGTCTTTAAAGGGATTGGAACATATTCCAGATGTGGGTTTCCTTTCATTATTTACAGTCTTTACTAGTACAGCCTTTTGAATGTTCACAGAGGTCTGATTTATCAACATGTGACCCCACATGACATTTCTTCTGACTAAATGAGTCACTTAATGGCAAAAGAGTTGTGAAAATGAGCATATGAAAATGGGGAATGCCAGTCCTGCCATATATTGCCCTTTCCAAAATCTAATGATCTTATAGAGCAATGGAATAGCCCCTTAAAGTCTCAGCTAAAGTGCCAATTTAGAGAGAAACCTGTGAGGTTGGCACACTGTCCTTTAAGATGCAGTATATATCTTAAATGATGTTTTATCCTCAGTGGGAAAAACCTGGACTCAGAAACAATTGGATGGGCATAGCAGTGGCCCACTCACCGTCACTCCTGGTATTTGTGCTTCCTATGCTTGTAAATTTAAGTTATTTTGGCCTAGAGATCTTTGTTTCAAAGTGGGGAAGTTTCCACCAGGGTCTCAGGAAGAGTCCCACCAAACTTACAGCTCAGTCTATTGTTTGGTTATATCGTGACCTACTTGCCAGGGAACCAGTAGGTAAGGAATGGCAATACTTTACTGGTAGAATAATTGACTCTCTTTTTCATGAGAATTCATGGGGCAATATGTCGATTCATTAGGGTGATGCATGGTAGTTCCAGGACCCATTTTTAACTTGGCATGAAAAACTAAAGCAACCATAGCATGATGAAGTCATGGTAACCAGGGGTTCATGCCACCAGGAATGCCGCTTGAACTAGAAGTGGTAACTGAGGGTGGGATCAATCTAACATAAGTGGAAGTGAGAGAACACAATGAATATAACCTTGAGACCAAATGCAGCACCACCTCACTAATTCCCCCTCTATGTTTTCCAAGAAATTACAGCCTATCTCCCACCTTACAGGAAACACAGAAGGGTAGAATAAACTTTACGTAAGATACATGTGAATCTGACCAGTCAAGGGATGGACTTTGGCAGACAACTGAAGTACTCTATCCAGATCCCTTCAAATCTCTTGCATAATTTCTGTCCTTCTAATTACCAGCACCTATGTCCTTCTTTGGGGCCAGTGCTCAGGTTCCGAGCAGTTTTGTCCCTAAGTACAGAGAGTTGGAAGAATTTGGGAGTTAAACATTTTCCAAGGGTAACCCTTAACAGATAACTAACTGTTGTGGTAGTGTGAAAATCCATCTCCCTTGACTTGAGTGAAGAAAAATTCTTAGTCTTAATTTATATTCCAGATTTCCTTTACAAGATAAGGCTGAAGCTACACTCCATGGAACTTTGATTAAAATAATTCCTGTGATGGGCTTCCCTGCCCTGCTTTCCTTACTTTCTTACTGGATTCTTACTTACAATAAATTTAACTCTCAAAGTGTTTATGGAAAATTTGCCCTCAGAGAACTTCTGACAAGGTACCTGATAATGAAGATACAATTCTTACCTTAATGAAGCTTATTTTATTATGGGATTTATGGATAATAATAATAAATAAAATAGAGATTGTATCAATTTTTATGCATGCCATAAACAGCCAAATCCAGTTAATAATAATTACAATGTTTTAGATAAAATTATCAGAATCTGACATCATTATCTCCCTACTCCTCTGCTGCCAAGTTTCATAAAACTGCTCTGTTAAAAGTGAATGTGAACCTCGGGGGTGGCGGAATGTAGAATCTCCATTTTTCCGTTCTTAGTCGGATGCATGTAAATATTCTCTGAAGATAAACTACAGACACACCTTGCCCAGGAGCACTGTATGCCCTCTCACCTAATCACTGGAGACTACTTTAATCATGAATTGTACCCCCATACAGAAAACAACTACTCTGTAAGATAAATTTGAACTGACAACTAATAATCATTGATCTAGGAGGAAAACTCTCACATTAAAAGAAAAATAACTCTACTCATCAATATGACAGAATGAAAGGACAAAGGGAATTCCTGCTATGACATCATACCAATTAGTGAGTGAGAAAATATAACCAAAAAGCAATAATTAAAAAAAAGCATAGCTATATTAATAGGAGATAAAATATGCTTTATCCAATTGCATTATAGAAGATAATATGTAACATCACAGGAACAGTTAATCAAGAAGATATTACATGTATAAACATGTATGTCTATAAAAGTATAATCTCAAATATATATAAAATAAATTATTAAAATTAATCTGGAGATAATTGTTACCTATACTAAAAAAACCTAAAACCAAACCCATTGCTATTGAGTCAGCTCTGACTCATGGAGACTCTATAGGAGACAGTAGAACTGCCCCAGAGAGTTTCCGAGGAGTGCCTATAAGGTTAAATAAAAGTAAAACACTGACTAAGATGGCTGTGATTTAAAAAAAATGAAAAAAAAAAGGGTTGTTGAAGATGTGGAGAAATTGTATCCCTCACCCATTGTGGAAAACAGTTTTTTGGCTCCTCAAAAATTTAAACATAAAAACCCAAAAAAAGGAATTGAAAGCAGGAACACAGACAGATACTTGTACAACATTCGCTGACAAACTCTTAACAATGGCTAAAAGGTGGAAACAGCCTAGATTCCATCAACAGATGAATGGGTAAATTAAGTGTACATAAGTACAATGGAATATTACTCAGGCATGAAGAGAAATAAAGTCCTAAAACATGCTACAACATGAACAAAACTTGAAAACATGCTGAGTGCAATAAATCAGTCACAAAAGATCCAATATTGTATGATCCCACTTATTTGAGATACCTAGAATAGGACGCATATAAAGACAAATGTTTATTAGTGGTTGCCAGCAGCAAGCAGGTTGGAGAGAAAAAAGGGTATTCATTGCTTAGGAAATACTGAGCTTCTGTTAAGGATGTTGGAAAAAATTCAAAATGGATAAAGGTGATGGTTTCACGACATGATAAATAAAATTAATGACTCAAAACTGTACATGTGATGAATATTGAAATTGCATGTTTTGCTACACATATATTTACCATAAAAATTAAAATTGCCATAATAATACCATATAATCCATGGATACATACATATTTAAAATGGAAAAGACATGGGAATGACAAACAATACATATATACAATGGAATGGACATATATACAAGTATGTATGTTATTAATTATGTATATATGTGTGGTTTTCAATTCTGGAGTAGGATTGGGAAAAGGTAATAAGATTGGGAAGGGATACACAAACACTTCAATAAAATTGTTGGTTTTTTTCAGTGAAGAAAGAAAGGCTGTAAATGAGAAAGGGTATATTAATAATAACTGTGTATACTGAGAATTTTTATTTTTCATAATTTTACTGACTCAGAATATCAGAGTGCCAGAAACTAGGAATAAAATTTGTCATCACGTTAAAGAAAAGTTGAGAGGCTTCCAGGTCTAATGTTTAGGTGGGGAGCAATGAGCATCAACCTGTCATCCCACAGATGACCTTATCTCAGAATGGGATGCTCTGACTTGTCTACACAGAAACTCAAACCAAGGGCAGTCTTCATAAAACATGCATAAATAATAATCTAAATATATCTCACATTGTTAGATGATAAGTAGGGGAGAATGAGTAAAGCTTATAAAATAAGAAAAATAAAACATTTATGAATTTCAGAAAATTTGCATACTTCTTAAAAAGTCCCTTAACAGAGTATAGAAGGAAATTTCAGAAAACTGTCATCTCTAAAAATATTATCAGAAAACAAGGCACCCATGGTGTCTTAGTTTTTTAGTGCTGCTATAAAGAAATGGCACAAATGGGTGGCTTTAACGAACAGAAATTTGTTTTCTCATAATTTAGGAGGCTAGAAGTCCGAATTCAGGATGCTGGTTCTAAGGGAAGGCTTTTTCTCTCCATGGGCTCCTGAGGAATGTCCTTGTCTCTTTTGAGTTTCTGCTCCGGGCTAATTTTCATGTGGTTTGACATCTGTCTCCACCCATCTCTGCTTACTTCTGTATGCCTAATCTGCTCTTTTTGTACCTCAAATATGTTTAGCTTAAAACACTCCCTACACTGATATGGCCTCTTAACATAACAAAGAAAATGCATTGTCGTTTGGGATTCCAGTCTCAGGTATAGGGGTTAAGATTTACAGTGCATATTTTTGGGAGACACAATTCAACCCATAACACATGGAAAATAACATAAAGCCATAAGGTGGAAAAAATGAAATAAAAGGCCCCCAGGTTACAATGATACATCAATTATATTAAATTTAAAGATAGGTAAATAAAAGGAAAAATATACTGATGTGATAAGTGAGAGTTTAAAAAGAAATGAAAAGGGAACTTAAAAAGTTTTCTAGTAGAAGATGCTGCACTGAAACAAATTGCACTGTTATCTCTCTGAAACTACAAATACAAGTATTAAATACTCCTTTCATGACCCAATTATTTTCCACTTTGATTTTTTGTTGATATAATGTGTTTTCATTAGTGGAATCCATGCTGAATCATTGAGTGTGTCTGAATTTTTAGTAGGTAATTTATGATACAAACTTTGTGGGACACATATGTCATTCTGGACTCTGGAAGTAGAATTGATGGGATGCATGTGTCCGTCTGGACTCTGGGGGTAGGATCAGTGATTCAGCAGGTGTACTGCATCTCATCTGATTGTGTTGCATCTCATGCTGGTCCTTGAAAGTGAGGTATCCCCATGAACATGGAATCACCATGAGAAATGCAACTTCCAAATAACACAACTGTTGCCACTGCCATCAAATCAATTTCAATGCTTACAATGCTTATCTTGCTGTACAAAAACCAAAAGAGACAAAAATCTTTGCACAGTCATACATCCAGGATGCATTGCCTTATACAGTACCTTATAAAAAGAGTAATTTGGAGCACGTGCCAGTTTCTTCCATTTCAAACAGCTATACAAGTTCCCTTCTGCCAGCAGCATGTATTGTCAGTGGGAAAGTAGCTTCCCAAGAAATCTGAGAGGCAGAAAATGTTGGTGGATACTGTATGCCCTATGAATCATGAAGGGATACAGAGCTAAGTTCCAAAGATACCAATATTATATTTTTATCAAAATGAAGTTGAAATATGGTAGAGTTGTACAATGAACAAAAATTAAAAAAATAACCATTATGGATGGAGAAGACTTGAACAACATAACCACATAATTAGACTGAGCATCTGCCATTAGTAACCCTTATACACACAGACAAGCCCATACACATCAACACAAGCATACATAAAAATAGAGACTTGACATGGAAATCCAGATATGTTAGGACTTCAGTCTACTTTTATTGCATTGCTCTATCTTTCCATATCATAGTCCAAGATGGCTATTCAACCTTTAGCCATCATGTCTACGTTCCAGTCATTCCAGGTTAAGGAAAATTTCTGAAAGTATCAGATAATATTTCCATTTACATCTTATTGGTCAGAACATATTCAAATAGCCAAAGATTACCCCTGGCCTGTTGCAATCTTTTTTTTTTTTTTTAATGTTGGCATCGTGTAGTTGTTCTGTGTTGCTGTCAAATCAATTTCAACTCCGGCAACTGCATGTGTTCAGTGTAGAATTGTTCCACAGGGTTTTCTGGGAAGTAATCTACAAAAGCATACCACCAGGTCTTTTCTTCTATGGTACTGCTGGGTGGGTTCGAACTGCTAACCTTTACCTTAGCAGCTGAGCACAAACCACAGAGAATTGTATTAGTATAACAAGACTGGAAAACAAGTAAAATACATGAAAATTTATTTCTGGAGAAAAAAGAAGGGAAAATTATTGAAGACAGAGGTGGCTTCAAATGTGTTGGTAAAATGGTAGGGGCAGGTCTCTTAATTTTACTATTATTTTTAAATCGTATGTGTCATTTATACAATAGTATGACCTATAAAAATAGTGAATTTTAAAAATGATCATTAACACACACTTACATAATGTCTAGGTTATTCTTCCGGACTGGAACACTCATCAGATGCAGGGTGTGTGAACAATAGCTCCCAGTTAAGTACCACTCTGGTGAGCTGCCTCACACAAAATCATTTTCCCTCCATGAAGTAAGCTTATATCCATTGGCCAGTATATATGAGGGGTGGGGAATTGTATAAAGATCTTATCTCTTTAAGGCCATCATACCTCCAGGGCCCCCTGCAGGTTCTTCTGAGAGTTTTTTGAAGTTTTTCACCTCCTCCCTCTGTCCAATCTTACTTCCTGCTCTTCCCTCAAAGGTTAATCCTTAGGACACTCCCTAACACACTTCTTGAATGCAAATCTCCAACTCAGAGTCTACTTTCCAGAAAACCTGACCTAAGAAAAAGAGGATGGTGGTTAATGCTGGTATTATGTGTTCACAAACATTTAATCACTTGTTAGATGAAACATTACACAAAAATTGGAAATATTTTAATGACAAACTATTGATGAACACTGTTGTAAAAATATCATGACTTTTTTTGTTTTCATGACAATGCAAGAACAACATTCAATTTTGCAAGTACATCCCTATTGAAGATTTAGTTTGTAGCAAAAGAAAAATCTATTTCAAACAACTGGATAAATTATGGGTAACATAGCTAAATTATTAATTCTCAAAGAGTATAAAATGTGAGATAGTTTGGAGGGAAGAAGGGGTGCTAAATAAATCAATGGTGATTTTAATAAACTAGAAGCTTTTAGGTACTAAATCTGTCTGCATCTGATCTGAATTGCAATTACCTGTCAAAAATTCATCCATCATCACAAGTTCCAAACAAACTTTCTTGGCACCAGATGTTTGAGGAAAGCTATTTCATATGGCAAATTTGTCTTGTGGTTTACAGCATCCTCAGGAATGACAGAAATTTTAGAGAATATTTCAGTGCAATGCAGCAATAACCTGCTAGTTGCAGGAAATCATGATATATGTATTTTCTATAACATAAATATATGCTTTACACAAAAACCATTCATTCATAAATGAATGGTTTAACTTCCATTGTTCCAAACACCTAAAATCCTTTATTCCAGTATTTTATAGGAATGCATAGAATTGTATATTTCAAAAATGGATTTTGAATAAAACATTCTCATTTTGTCATATTTTTAATTTTAAAAAATATAAGTTGTATTTGAATAAAATTATCTCAACATATAAATACTTTGTAGTCTCCAATAGTAACTTGTGTCAGATTGGAAATAATATCTAAAACGGCATTGATTAAAGGAAACACTGGGGAAATCACTGGTTAAAAACAACTATTGTTTCTAACCTTAGGTCCTTCACAGTTACTCACTCTTTGAAAACAATATTTTTTACTTTTTAGGTTTTACAGCAGGAAAGTGCATTTCTAATTCAATTTTTTCTTGATGACACAAATTCTCATTTATAACTAAGTATACTTCTTGGTACATAATATATTATCATCATTATAGATTCATTAAATGTATGGATGCTTCTCATTCTTTATCCATATTATTACTTATGTTCGTATATTTTTAAAAGTATTTATTACTTTGTGACTAAAAATTAAAATATTTTAAAATAATAATAAAGGTTAATACATTTTTGTGACTTTAGGGCAGTAAAAGTTTTCTTAGATAAGCCAAAGAAAATAATTTCCATAATTTTAAAAAGTAATAGTAATGTAGACTTCTCAACAAAATTTCTGCTAACCAAAAAATATCATCACAAAATGAGTAGGCATGCCACAAATTGGGAGAAAATATTAACAAAACAGTTTTAAAAAAACTTCTACCACTCAATAATAAAAAGATAAAAAATCAATAAAACATGGGGAAATTTTTACATACAATGAACAAAAGAAGATTTATCAGTATCCAGTAAACATCTAATAGAGTGTTCAAACTTATCAGTTTTAGGAAATTAAACTATAACAACAATTAGATAACACCTCCAACAATATAATGACTAAAATCAAAATTACTGAAACAATAAAATGTTGACAAGTACATGGAGCAAATTCAACCCTCAATCTTCGTTGAGGGGCTATAAAATATTACAATCATTTTGAAAAATGCTTTCTTTTTTTCATAAAACTAAATACACAACAATATTAACCAGCAATTTCACTTGCAACTTTTATTGAATGAAATACAACCTATGTTCAGAAAAATAAAAGCAAACAAACAAAAAATCCACTGTAACTCATAATGTCTAAAACTGGAGATAGACAAATTGTTCATCAATAAAGAATGAAAAATAAAATCCAAAAACAAAATCCATGCTATATTTGTATAATTTAAATATATTTATATAATGAAAAAATTAATTTTAAAAATACACTCAACCTGATTAATTAATCTCAAGCATTGTGTTGATTGAAAGAAGTCTTATATAAATTAGTTGAACATATGGTTAGCTTTTATGTAGTATTATCAGAAGCAAAATTAACCTACAGTGGAAAAAATTAAAAGAGTGATTGCTTCATGGGGTAGATCATGGTGGTTAACTGGGAAAGGACATGAAGACATTTTGTGAGGTGTTAGTAGTAGGGGTTTACAATACAGAGGTGTATGAAATTGTCAGAACTCTGAACACGTGTTCTTAAGATTTGTGTATTCCATTGTACATAAATTTTAGCTAAAATTAAGTGCAATTGTATTAAATTCTACCTAATGATATGCATGCTACATTACTTAAGGAGATCTATGAAATTTACATTAAATTATACTAGAAAAAGGAAGATGATATGATGAATAGTTAACAAAATCAGTAGATATATGAGCCACAAAAAAACCGGAAAACCAAACCCATTGCCATCTAGTAGATTCCGACTCATAGTGATCTATAGGACAGAGTAGAACTGCCGCATAGAGTTTCCAAGGAGCACCTGGTGGATTTGAACTGCTGACCTTTTAGTTAGCAGCTGTAGCACTTAACCACTACGCCACCAGGGTTTCGAGACAGATGATCAGACACGTATAATAAAGGTAACCAGTTACGTTTGAGTTGATTGTAATTTGTGGTAAACTCCTGTGTTACAGAGTAGAACTTTGCTGCATAGAGTCATTAATGGCTATAATATTTTGAAAGTAAACAGGTCTATCTTCCAAGGTTCCTCGAGGTGGGTTTGAACTACCATTCTTTCAGTTCATGTTGTTGTTGTTAGTAGGTACCATCAGGATGGTTTCAACTCATAGCAACCCTATGTACAACAAAAAGAAACACTTCCTGGTTCTGTGTCACAATCAGTATCATTGCTACGTTTGATGTGAATCCATCTACTTGAGGACCTTCCTCATTTCCACAGACCCTCTACTTTATCAAGCATGATGTCCTTCTCCAGGGACTGGTCCCTCATGATAACATATCCAAAGTACACGAGACAAAGCCTCACCATCCTAGATTCTAAGGTACATTTTGGCTACACTTCTTCCAAGACAGACTTTTTCCTTCTTCTGGCATTATGTGGTAATTTTCTCCTCTAGCATCGTAATTCAAGTGCATCAGTTCTTCCTTGGTCTTCCTTATTCAACTTCCAGGTTTGCATGCATATGAGGTGATTGAAGATACCATAGCTTGGGTCAGGCATACCTTAGACTTCAAAGTGACACTTTTTCTTTCTAACACTTTAAAAAGTTCTTTTGCAGCGGATTTGCTCAGCGCAATATGCTGTTTGATTTCTTGACTGCTATTTTCATGGGTGTTGATTGTGGACACAAGTAAAATGAAATCCTTGACACCTTCAGTATTTTCCCCATTTATCATGATGTTGCTTATTGATCCTGTTGTGAGGATTTTGTTTTGTTTTGTTTTCTTTATGTTGAGGTGTAATCCATTCTGAAGGCTGTAGTTTTGATCTTCATTGGTGAGTACATCTGTCCTTTTCACTTTCAGCAATCAAGGTTGTGTCAACTGCATATCTAAGGTTGTTAACCAGTCGGCCTCCAAACTTGGTGCTGTATTCTTCTTCACACAGTCAGTCCAGCTTCTCTGATTATGTGCTCATCATGCGTATTGAATAAGCATGGTAAAAAGATACAAACCCAACACATACCTTTCATGATTTTAAACCACACAGTATTCTCTTGTTCTGTTCAAAAGGCTGCCTCTTGGTTGGTGTATAAGTTCCACATGAGCACAATTAGGTGTTCTGGAATTCCCATTTTTCACAATGTTATCCATAATTTGTTACGATTCACACAATCAGGTGACTTTGCATAGTCTATAAAACACAGGTAAACACCTTTCTGGTATTCTCTGCTTTCAGCCAATATCCATCTGACATCAGCAATGATATCCTTCATTCCGCAGCTTCTTCTAAATTGGGCTTACATTTCTGGCAATTCCCTGTTAATGTACTGCTACAGCCATTTTTTAATTAACTGCAGCAAAATTTTACTTGCCTGTGATATTAATGATATTGTTAGATAATTTCCACATTCCCTTGAATCCCATTTTTTTGGAATGGGCACAAATATGGATCTCTTCCAATTGGTTGTCCAGGTAACTGTCTTGAAAATTTCTTAGCATAAAGGATTGAATGCTTCCAGCATTGCATCTATTTGTTGAAACATCTTATTTGATATCCTGTCATTTCCTTGAACCTTGTTTTTCACCAATGCCTTCAGTGCAGCTTGGACTTCTTCCATGAGGACCATCGGATCTTGATCATATGCTACCTCCTGAAATGGCTGAATGTCCACCAATTCCTTTTGATACAGTGACTCTGTGCTCCCTGCGTCGTTGAATCTTTCGCCCGTAGGATCTTTCAATATTGCAACTGGAGCCTTGAACTTTTTCTTCAGTTCTTTCAGCTTGAGAAATTCTGAGCATGTTCTTCCCTTTTGTTTTCTATCTCCAGGTCTTTGCACATTTCTTTATAATACTTTACTTTGTGTTCTTCGGCCAACCTTTGAAATCTATTCAGCTCTTTTACCTCATAACTTCTTCTGATGGCTTTAGCTGCTCTGTTTTCAAGAACAGTTTTCAGAGTCTATTCTAACATTCATTTTGGTCTTTCCTTTCTTTCTTGTCTTTTTAATAACCTTCTGCTTTCTTCATATATGATGTCCTTGGTGTCATACCACAACTTCTCTGGTCTTTGATCAGTAGTGTTCACTGTATCAAATCTATTCTTGAGATGCTTTCTAAATTCAGGTGTAGTATTTCCAAGGTCATACTCATTTTAATTTTATTCAGCTTCCACTTAAACTTGCATACGAGCAATTGACAGTCTGTTACACAGTTGACCTCTGGTCTTGTCCTAACTGATGATATTGAGCTTCTCCATCATCTTTTTCCACAGATGTAATGATTTGATTCCTGTGTATTCTGTCAGTGAAGTCCATTTGTATAATTGCTGTTTATCTTGTTGAAAAAAGTATTTGCAATGGATAAGTCATTGGTCTTGATAAATTCTATCCTTCAGTCACTGGTAACATTTCTATCACCAAGGCCATATTTTTCAACTATAGATCCTTTTTCTTTGTTTCCAGCTTACACACTGCAATCACCAGTAATTACCAATGTATTTCGATTACATTTTTGCTCAATTTCAGACTGCAGAAAATGGTAAAAATTTTCAATTTCTTCATGTTTGGTATTAGTGGTTGTGGATAAATTTGAATAATGTTCCATTAACTGATATTTTTGTAGGTGTATGGATATTACCCTATCACTGACAGCTTTGTACTTCAAGATCTTGAAATGTTTTCTCTGTCTATGAATTTGATGCCATTCCTCTTCAACTTGTCATTTCTAGCACAGCAAACCATAAGATTGTCTGATTGAAAATGGCTGATACCAGCCCTTTTCAGCTCACTAATGCTTAGGATATGGGTCTTCAAGCATTCTATTTCATTTTTGATATCTTCCAAAATTCTTTGATTCGTACTTAATACATTCCATGTCCTGATTACTAATGGATGTTTGCAGCTGTTTCTTATCATTTTTAGTCATGCCACATCAGCAAATGTAGGTACCAGAAACTTTATTCCCTTCATGTCATTAAGGTCGACCCTATTTTGAAGAATCAGCTCTTCCCTAGTCATATTTTGAGTGTCTTCCAACCTGAAGGGCTCTTCTTCCAGTATAATATCAATGTTCTGATGCTATTCATAAGGTTTTCACTAGCTAAAATTTTCAGAAGTAGATTGCCAAGTCTTTCTTAGTCTATCTTAGTCAGGAAGCTCCTTGAAGCCTGTCCACCGTGGGTGACTTTGCTGATATTTGAAATATTGGTGGCAGAGCTTTCAGCATCACAGCAACATAAAAGCAACTGCAATATGACAAACTGACATAACTGGTGGCAAAATGTTCTCCCTAACTTTCCTGAATAGAGGAATGGAAATCAAAATGATAAGGAGATATAACGACTCACTTCTCAGAATTGCTAAAATAATTATTTTTTGGAAAAGTAATCACAGCTAATGCTGGTGAGGCTATAGAGAATCTGGACCACTTACACATTGATGGTGGGATAGAAAATGGTATAGTCGATCTCAGTGATCAAAGCTATCTGGCACTGTTATAAAGATAGACATATAGACCAATGTAATAGATTTGAGAGCCCAGAGTAAGAATGTACATCTACAGTTAACTAATCTTCAACAAGGGTAGCAAATCTATCAGATGAGAAAAAAGAGAAACCTTCTATACTTTAATAAATGGTGCTGGGACAACTGGATTTCCACATGCAAAAGAAAGAAAGACCCATATCTCACAACATATACACAAACTAACACAAAATAGATCAAAAGCCTAAATATATGACCTAACACTATAAAACTCTTGGAAGAAAATGTTGAGGTACTAATTCGAGACCTATCCTCAACAGCAGATCCTTCCTTACACATGGCACCAAATCACAGGCAAAAAAGACAAAATAAACAAATGGGATCTCATCAAAATTAAAGATTTCTGTACAACAAGGTACTTCGTCAACTAAGTAGAGACAACTAACAGACTGGGAGAAAAGTTTTGGGACTTATAAAATGGGCAAGGGTCTAACACCCAGAATATACAAAACACTCATACAACTTAACAAGAAAAAGAAACAACTCAATAAAAAAATCAATGAGACCTGAATAGGCATTTTACCAAAGAGGACATTCAAATGGCTAAGAGAACTTGAAAAGATGCCCAACATTATTATCCATCAGAGAGATGTAAATCAGAACCACATGAGATACCATTTCACTCCCACTAGGATGGCTGAGATAATAAATAAGTAAATGAAATATAAAATATTGGCAAGGATATAAGGATTTTGGAGCCCTAATCCATTGCTGGTGGGGATGCAGAATGGTATAGCTGTTGTGAAAAAGTGTGGTGGTTCCCCAAAAAACTAAAAATAGAACTACCATATGACCCAGCAATCCCACTCCTAAAGGACTTGAGGGCAGAGGCAAGAATAGCTATGTACACCAATGTTAATTGCAGCACTATTTACAATAGCCAAATGGTGGAAAAACATAAATGTCCATCAATGGATGACTGGTTAAACAAAATGTGTACATACATACAATGGAATACTACTTAGAGAATTGTAGTCATGATACATGCTACAACAAGATTAAACTTGAAGACATTATGCTGAGTGCAGTAAATCAGTCACAAAAGGACAAATACTTTATGATCTCACTTATATAAAATGACAATAATACACAAATAGATAGTTTATTAGTGGATACCAGAGATAGGAGAGAGAACGGGATCCATTGTTTGGAAAGCAGTGAATTTCTGTTTATGAGGATGGGATATCTGGCACAGATTAAGGGAATTGTTGCCCAATTGATAAATGTAGTCAATGCCACTCAGCTGTACACCTGAAAAATGTTGAATTGGTAAATGTTATGTTATATGTATTTTTACCAAAAAAAAAAAAAAAAAGGGTACAGCTGATGCCACTTATTTACAACCAAATATCTTGCAGTATTTGTTGTCTTGGTTTGGAAGTTTAGGGTCACGATTCATAGCACACAAAAGTCAATCAACCCAATATTATTCTTCAGTGATTCTGTTCTACCTCCTAGTTCATTGCATAGTGCTTGGGGTCTTAAAACCTTGCAAGCAGTCATCCAAGATACAACAATTGGTCTCCATTACCTGGAGTAGCAAAGGAAGAAGGAGAGTCAGAAATTGTGGGAAGAAATTGAGTGTATGTTTGGTTGTCTCCATGAACAACTGCCTCCTATTCTGTGAGACCAGAAGAACTGGATGGTGCCTAGCTATATTACTGAACTTTTTGATGAAAGGTTCATAGAATAATACTGATCAAAAGGGTGAAAATGTGGAACAAAATTTCAAATTCTCAGTGGAATCCAAACTTTCTGGAGCTATAGATGGTGGATAAATCCCCGAAACTATTGTCCTGAGATAATCTTTAAATCTTAAACATCAAACCAAAATTATCCCTGAAATCTTTTAGTTTAGCTAAATTAGTAAAATATGTCTGCCTTAAGCACTGTACTCTTTCAAATAATTATCTACGTGGGATCAAAATGACAATAGCATCCTAAAGGGTTAGATGAGTTTAGGGGCAGTGAGTTTATGTTAATGGTGGTGGAATAATTTGGAAAAGTATAGCAAGAATGCAGTCAATGTCACTGAATTTAACATGTAGAAATTCTTGAAACAGTGTATCTTTTGTTGTGTATATTTAAAAATATATAAATAAATCAAATACAAAAATATAGTTTAGCTATTTTCTACAAAATTAATCCTGAAAGTACCATATGACCCAGCAATTAAACCCTTGACCATTTATTCAAAATGAATGAAAACATATATTCACACAAAAATTTAATGAATGTTCACTACAGCTTAATAAGTAATAACCCAAAAGCAGAAACAATGCAGACAGTCTTCAACTGGTGAATGTTTAAATAAAGTATGGTGCATAGCTACCATGGGGTATTAGAAATACAAAGAAACAAAAAATTGATAAATGCAACAACTTGAATGAATTTCAAAGGAATTATGCTGAGGGGAAGAAAAAAATCTGCTCCAAAAGTTTACGTGAATAATATATTATTCTTTTATTTTACTGTTACGTTCTGAAATTGACAAAATTATCCAAATGAAAAACAGCTGTGGCTGCTAGGAGTTGGTGTGGGAGTGAGAGGTGGGTGTTGTAAAATGGTAAAATGAGAGATCATTGTGATGATGGAATTCTTCTGTAGCTTTACTGTATCATGTCAATATCTAATTTGTTATTGTGTTATGGTTTTGCAAGATATCACTGTTTCTGTAAACTGGGTTAAAGCTAAATGGGATTACCCTGTATTATATTTTTTTTCAGCTGTATGTGAATCTATAACTATCTCAAAACAAAAATGTTTAATAAAGAAATGTTAAAAAAAAAAAACTGGAAATAGATGAGCAAAGTAAACGATCTTAAGTAGTAGGAATGTAATAAGGAAGGTTGAGTAGAGATTAATAGACTTAGATAATAGATAAAGGTCAAAGTTGGCTCCTTGAAAAATATGAATAAGATTGATAAACTCTTGTAAATACTGAAATGAAGAGCGAGAGAGAAGAGGGAGAGAAACAATAGCAATATCAAGAAAGAAAGGGATATTATGGACAACTATATGATAAACAAATGTGATAACCTGGGCAAAATTGATTCAAAATAAAATTTTAAGAAAGCTGAAAACCTTACATTTGTTAAAAACAATAAAAACAAAACAAAATAACAACAACAACAAAAAAAAAAACTGAATTTGTTATTAAAACCCTTCTAAAAATCTATAGGCCCAAGTCATTTTACCAGTGATTTATTAAAATAAATGAGTAAACTTAAACACTAAATAGACGATACATACGTTGTAACTTTGGTGAAGGGTAATACAGTACACGATACTGGTGAAGCCAGCACAACTTGTGCAAGGCAAGGTCATTGAAGCTCCACAGACACATCCAAACTCCCTGTGGGACTCAATTACTGGGCTGAGAACTGTGATGATCATGGTCTCCGGGAACATCTAGCTCAATTGCCATAACATGGTTTATAAAGAAAATGTCCTACATTCTACTTCTGTGAGTAGTGTCTAGGGTCTTAAAAGGCTGTGAGCAGCCATCTAAGATACTCCACTGGTCTCACCCCTTCAGGAGCAGCAAGGGAGAATGAGGAAAACTAAAGACACAATGGAAAGATTAGTCCAAAGGACTAATGGACCACACCTACCACGGCCTCCACCAGACTGAGTCTAGTACAATTAGTTGGTGCCCAGCTACCACCACTGACTGCTGTGACAGGGATTATAATAGAGGGTAGAGGAAAGAGCTGGAGAAAAGTGTAGAGCAAAATTCTAACTCACACAAAAAAGACCAGACTTACTGGCTTGTCAGAGATTGGAGAAACCCTGATAGTAAGGCTCCCTGAGTAAAGTATTTTAAGGAAATGTACAAAGACCTAGAGTTAGAAAACCAAAAAGGAAGGATATGCTTGGCATTTCTAAAACTGAGAGACTGAAGAAAAAATTCAAGGCTTGAGTAGCAATACTGAAGTACTCTAATAGCAAAATATTGAATGACGAAGCGTCAAAAGAAGAGGGAAGGGACACACAGAGTCACTTTACCAAGAAAAATTGGTCAATGTTCAAATATTTCAGGATGTAGAATGTCATCAAGAACCAATGGTATTGAAGGAGTAAGTCCAAATTGTACTGAAGGCACTGGCAAAAACAAACTTTCAATAATTGATGGAATACCAGTTGAGATGTTTCAGCAAATGAGTGCAATGCTGTAAGTGTTCACTGGTCTATGACAAGAAAATTTCAAGACAGCTACCTGGACAACCTACTGAAAGAGACTCATGTTTGTGCCCATTCCAAAGAAAAGGGATGCAACATACTGCAGAAATTATCAAACAACATCATTAAAATTATGCACAAGTAAAATTTTGCTGAAGATAATGCAAAAAAGGTTGCTGCAGTATATCAACAGGGAATGTCAGAAAAACAACTGGATTCATAAGAGGATATGGAACAAGGGATATTATTGCTGATGTCAGATGAATCTTGACTGAAAGCAGAGAATGCTGGAAAGATGTTTACCTGTGTTTTTTGCCTATGCAAAGGCATTCAACTGTGTGGACCATAACAAATTATGGATAGCATTGCAAAGAATGGGAATTCTAGAACACTCAATTGTGCTCATTCAGAGCCTGTACTTAGACCCAGAGGGAGTGATTCAAACAGAACAAGGTGATATTGGATGGTTTAAAATCAGGAAATGTGTGTGCGTCAGGGTTGTATTCTTTCACCATACTTATTTAATCTGCATGCTGAGCAAATAATCCAAGAAGTGGGACTGTATGAACAAGAATGTGGAATCAGGTTTAGGGAAAGACTCATTAACAACCTGCGATACGCAAATGACACAACCTTGCTTGCAGAAAGTGAAAAGGAATTGTAGCACTTACTGGTGAAGATCAAAGACCACAGGCTTCAGTATGGATTATACCTCAACATAAAACAAAAATCTTCACAACTGAACCAATAAGCAACATTGTGATAAATGGAGAAAATATTGAAGGATTTCATTTTACCTGGGTTGACAGTCGGTTGACAATCAGTGCCCATGGAAACAGCGGTCAAAACATGAAAGGACATATTTCACTGGGAAAATTTTTTTGCAAACAACCTCTTTAAAGTGTTAAATAGCAAAGATATCACTGTGAGTCCTAACGTGTGCCTGATCCAAAAGATCCAAACCATGGTATTTTCAATCACCTCCTCTGCATATGAAAACTGGACAATGAATAAGGAAGACCAAAGAAGAATTGACTCCTTTGAATTGTGGTGTTGATAAAGAATATAGAATATACCATGAACTGCCAAAAGAACAAACAAACCTGTCTTGGAAGAAGTACAATCAGAATGCTCCTTAAAGGCAAGGATGGCGAGACTACGTCTCAGGTACTTTGGACATGTTATTAACAGGAATCAGCCCCTGGAGAAGGACATCATGCTTTGTAAAGTAGAGGGCCAGCAAACAAGAGGAAGATACTCAAGGAAATGGATTCACACAGTGGCTCAACAATAGGCTGAGACACAGCAATGATTAAGAGGATGGGCACAGGACCAGGCAGTGTTTTGTTCTGTTGTACATAGGGTCACTGCGAGTTGCAATCAATATGTCACCGAACAACAGCAACAACAACATTTTCATGTATTAAAATCAACTGGTATGAATTTAATTAATAATACAGTTAGGTTACTCTATTTTCTTTACTATTGAAAAACATGTTTAAATAATACACAGTGATTAAAATTGAGAAGGAATACTGTTTCGTAGATTAGAAATTTGAAGTAACAATGTTAATTCTATTATTTAAAATTTGCATTTAAGCTTATTTTAATTTTTTATGATGTATAGTGAATGTACTTGGATTTTGCCATATTTGGTTAATCTTGATTTAAATAATACTCCTCTTAAATTTTTTTGTTATGAACATCCTATAGTTCAAATTAAATCTCACTATATTGCTTTTTTTCTCAAAATACTAGAAACATTTGCAAGAATATTTTTGTCTTCCTATAGTGAAGTTGGAAACCCTGGTGACATAGTGGTTAAGAGCTATGGCTGCTAACGGAAATGTCAGCAGTTTGAATTCACCAGGTGCTCCTTGGAAACCCAATGAGGCAGTTCTACTCTGTCCTTTAGGGTCCTATGAGTTGGAATCGACTGGATGGCAACGGGTCTGGTTTTTGCTTATGTGAAGTCGCAGCACTGGTGATGCAATGGTTAAGAGCTTGGCTGCTAATTTCGACTCCACCAGCTGCTCCTTAGAAACCCAATGGGGCAGTTCTACTCTGTCCTATAGGATCACTACGAGTTGGAATCGACGTGATGATAATAGCTTTGTTTTTTGTTTTTATAGTGAAGTCAGAAGGATTCTTATTACTGAAAGTTATGGCTTTGGAATAATCATGAAATTATATATGTCTATACTTTTGTTTTTTTATACTAAGCCATTTATTTATGCTAACTTTGTTGCTATTTTCCAAATTTCCTTAAGAAATTTGCATAATTTTGTGTTTCTACCAGTTGAAATTTATTAAGGAGTTATTTTATTTCAATAGGAATGATTCAAAAGAATATCTGGAGTGTCTTATTGGCAATATCTTTTCTATGGGATAAAAATTCTGGATACCATTTTATATCTGTCTTGTATGTTGTTGTTGTTGTTAGGTGCCATCGAGTCAGTTCCAACTCATAGCCACCCTATGCACAACAGAAGGAAACACTGCCTGGTCCTGCACCATCCTCACAATCGTTGCTATGCTTGAGCTGATTGTTGCAGCCGCCGTGTCAATCCGCCTCGTTGAGAGTCTTCCTCTTTTCCGCTGACCCTGTACTCTGCCAGCATGTCCTTCTCCAGGGTCTGATCCCTCCTGACAACATGTCCAAAGTATGAAAGACCCAGTCTCAGCATCCTTGCCTCTAAGGAGCATTGTGGTTGTACTTCTTCCAAGACAGGTTTGTTCACTCTTTTGGCACCCACTCACCAAATCCATGGTATATTCAATATTCCTCGCCAACACCACAATTCAAAGGTGTCAACTCTTCTTCGGTCTTCCTTATTCATTGTCCAGTTTTCACATGCATATGATGCGATTGAAAATACCATGGCTTGGGTCAGGTGCACCTTAGTCTTCAGGGTGACATCTTTGCTCTTCAACACTTTGAAGTGGTCCTTTGCAGCAGATTTGCCCAATGCAATGCATCTTTTGATTTCTTGACTGCTGCTTCCATGGCTGTTGATTGTGGATCCAAGTAAAATGAAATCCTTGACAACTTCAATCTTTTCTCTGTTTATCATGATGTTGCTCATTGGTCCAGTTGTGAGGATTTTTGTTTTATGTTGACAGTTTAAGCAAATTAAGCAAAATCTTCATTTTGTGTATGCATGTGTGTGTGCCCCTTCTTGTGAGGAAAAACTAGTTTTCCCTTAGGGAAAACAAAAATGTACTTCTTATATTACACAGATTAAAATTCCTATCTTCATGGGGCATCGTTATAAGCATAAGGTAAATTTACAGGAAAAAAAAAAAAAAGAATTGTAAGGGAGCCATCAAATAGACATAGTGGCCCATATCAGTGTGCATTAAAAATAAAATTGTAGCTGACAAAAACATGTTGTGATTAAAAATTTTATGAATGTTTTCTGGATCCAGTGTTCTTATGTGTCATATAGTCTATGCCAAGCATCATAGGTTTCAATTCTTTTAGATAGACAGGAATTTCTTGTTATTCTTCAGTAAATTACATATAACAGCTTATACTAGAAGTATTAGTTTACTCACCAATGAAATTTATTTTGCTTCTGCAAATGTATTTGCGTAATTTAGTATTATCATGGATTACCAGGCAAAAAAATAATAAGGATAAGAAATGCTATTACTTTATCAGTCCATTGGCATTGAATCAAATCTGATTCAGGGGGAACTTACAGGACAGAGAAGAACTGTCCAATAGGGTTTCCAAGGCTGTAAATCTTCACAGAAGCAGGCTGCCATGTCTTTCTCCCACAGAACAGCCAAGCACTTAACCGCTGTGTCACAAGTGCTCTTAATTTTTTTTTTTTAATCAACATAACTAATTGATAACATTAACAATGTGAAAATAGATCTGGGATTAAATATTTATTTCAAACTCTACAGGCTAAACAAAAAGAAAAATTTTTTGAATATTGTCTATATTCCAAAATCACCACTGCTGAAACATAAATGTTTGAAAGCTCATAGAAAATACGTGACCTGATATAATATTTGCACATGTTGAAATGAATATTCTGTTCCATTTGCATATGAATGAGTTTATTACAAACTATAAAAGCAGGATATTAATTTATTTATTTATTTGCTTATGTTTTTGTCTATGAGAGTAAGTCAAAAAGTATTGCTACAAAATCATTGAAACATTTATTAAACAGAAATATCAAAATGTGGAGCTTTTGTTTCTTGAGATATCCTCCATCTAGGCCTATACGTCTCTGAAGGTGGTGTTTCCATCTCTCTAACCTTTGCCCAAAGAATTCTGCACTCTTCGATTTACACCACGTCAAAACAGCAGTTTTGGCATCCTCGAGGGACTCAACTCGTGTTCCTTTGAAATGTCTTTGAGATTTGGGAAAGAAAAAGAAGTCCGAAAGGGTAAGATCAGGGAAGTAGGCTGGGTGGGGTAAGATTTCCCAACAGAACTCTCACAGGACAGCCCTTGCTACCCTTGAGAAATGAGTAGGTGCATTGACGTGATGGAAAAAAGTTCCTTGGCTCAACTTTCCTGGCCTTTTTCTCACCAAAGCAGTTTTCAATTTTCTTAAAACTTCATTATAAGCCCCCATGATCGTCCTGTTTCCTTCAAGAAAACCTATCAAGATTACTCATCTGGAATCCAAACAAACAGTTGCTATAACCTTCTGAGCAGTATTCCTTCTCTTGGCTCATCTTTAAGGTCTTCCTGACCTTCCTTAAAATGCTTGCTCCATTGAAGAATGATTGTTTTCTGTACGGTAGCATTCCCATAAACTTGTTGCAAAGCTTCAATGATTTGGAAAATGTCCACTTAAGTTTTGTTAAAAATTTGATATTAGTCCTAACCTCAAAATCATTTCCCCCGCCATGATGCAAAAGGTAAACACTTTTTTTTTTTTTGAAGACGCTTTAAACAGACTAAGAGAAGTGCATTACTGAAAGAACTTGTCTGCAGCCATCCACTAAAGGAGTTAACTTATCTTCAGGGTATATGATAAAGATTTCCAAAGATATGATGTAATTTGATTCCAGCAATACATAAGAAGGAAAACACAACATGGCCATGTGGAGTTATATAAGGAATGAAACATTAGTTTAATGCTTAAAAACTAATCAGTGTAAATCAACAAATGAAGATATTGGAAGAAATATAAGTATCACAATAGTTACATAAAAAGCATTTGACAAAATTTAATACCAGTTTATAACGAAAACTCTCAAAAATTATGAATGAAATGGAACGTTTTCAGTCTGAGAAGAGACACCTATGAAATTATATCATACCTACTAGCAAAAAACTAGCTTCTTTCCCAGTAAATTTAGGAAAGGACAAAAATGTCCAACTTGACTACTTCTGTTTATGATTTTATTGAAAGCCTGGCCACATGATCGTGAAAGAAAAAGTAATAGATTTAAACAATGTTTTAAATTAAAAAACTGTCTTTATTGGCAAGAAAAATGCTTATTTATATTGAAAATGTCAAATATTCCACAAAATTGCTACTAAAAATGAGGAAAGTTAAAAGATTGCAGAATATAAGATCAACATAGCAAAACTGATTAAATTTTCATATTATAAATAAATGATTGAGAATTACAATTTAAAAAGCAAATCATTCGATTTACAATGCATCCAAAGACAGAAAAATGATTAAGGAGATGTATAAAAAAAATGTAGTTGATTTTTACAATTAGAAGTCTAAATGCTAAAAAGAGAATTGAAAGAAGACTTAAATAAATAAAGAGATGTAATACACGTGGACAAATATATTGGACAAATGTCATATATGGGCATATACAGGAAAGACAAATATTGTTAAAATTTCAGTTCTCCAATTGTTCTAAGGATTTAGTTCTATAGATTTAATTACAAAAAATATTCCTTCAGACTTTTTCTTGTTGAAATTGACATATTTGCCCTAAGCTTTACATGGGAATAAACAGAGCGAAGAATATCCAAAATAATTTTGAAAAATTTGAAGAAATGTGGAGAATTTACCTTCACATGATTTATTTCAGAAATTATTATAAAGCTACGATAATCAAAACAGTGTAGTACTTGTATAAGCATAGATATACAGATTGATATAACACAATATTACCAGAAATATTACCAGACATAGACCAGAACTTAGTGGTCAATCGATTTTTGGCAAAGTACCAAGAAAATTTATTGGAAAAAGGCTAATTTCAGAGTTTGAAAGATGGAAAAAAATGAATTCCAACCGTTTTCTCATGTCACACATAGAAAATAAGCTCAAAATTAAATATACATATGTAACCTAAAACCCCTCTTATTTTGAGAATGCTGTTATAAACCAAGATCCAGGTGCTACTGGTGCTTCTAGTATCTCTAAGCTGGCAGAACAAGGAAATATATTTGAAAAAGTAACTCATGCATATATACATGCATATACATATTTTGTATGTATTCACATATATATATATTACAGTATGAACATACGTTCACCTAAATGTGTGTGTATATATATGTGTATATATACATATATGTATATATACACACAAGAACCAAAACCAAACATGGTGTTGAGTTGATTCAAACTCAAAGTGACCCTATAGAAGAGAGTAGAACTGCCCCATAGGGTTTGCAAGGAGTAGCTGATGGATTCGAACTGCAGAACTTCTGGTTAGTAGCTGCTCTCTTTATCACTGTGCTATCAGGGCTTCATATATATAAATATATAAATTCATATAAATATATTTATTTACACATAAATATATTTTTTACACACATATATAAAAATATATTTATATGACTATGATATCCCTTGTTCTACATTCTCTTCTAAATTCTGCTTGAATATCTGGCAGTTCCCTGCTGTTATACTCAGCACCAGCTCTTGAATAATCTTCAGCAAAGTTTTCCTTGTGTGTGATGTTAACAACACTGTTGGATAATTTCCACATTTGGTTGGATTGCATTTCCTGGGAATAGGCATAATATGGATTTCTTCCAGTTAGTTCGCCAGGTAGCTGCCTTCCAAATTTTTTTTTTTTAATAATTTTTATTGAGCTTTAAGTGAACGTTTACAAATCAAGTCAGTGTGTCACATATAAGCTTATATACACCTTACTCCATACTCCCACTTACTCTCCCCCTAAGGAGTCAGCCCTTCCAGTCTCTCCTTTCGTGACAATTTTGCAAGTTTCTAACCCTCTCTACCCTCCCATCTCCCCTCCAGACGGGGGATGCCAACACAGTCTCAAGTGTCCACCTGATACAAGTAGCTCACTCTTCATCAGCATCTCTCTCCAACCCATTGTCCAGTCCCTTCCATGTCTGATGAGTTGTCTTCGGGAATGGTTCCTGTCCTGGGCCAACAGAAGGTTTGGGGACCATGACCGCCGGGATTCCTCTAGTCTCAGTCAGACCATTGAGTCTGGTCTTTTTATGAGAATTTGGGGTCTGCATCCCACTGATCTCCTGCTCCCTCAGGGGTTCTCTGTTGTTCTCCCTGTCAGGGCAGTCATCGGTTGTGGCCGGGCACCATCTAGTTCTTCTGGTCTCAGGATGAAGTAAGTCTCTAGTTCATGTGGCCCTTTCTGTCTCTTGGGCTCATAGTTATCCTGTGACCTTGGTGTTCTTCATTTTCCTTTGCTCCAGGTGGGTTGAGACCAATTGATGCCTCTTAGATGGCTGCTTGTTAGCATTTAAGACCCCAGACGCCACATTTCAAAGTGGGATGCAGAAAGTTTTCATAATAGAATTATTTTGCCTATTGACTTAGAAGTCCCCTTAAGCCATAGACCCCAAACCCCCGCCCTTGCTCCGCTGACCTTTGAAGCATTCAGTTTATTCCGGAAACTTCTTTGCTTTTGGCTCAGTCCAGTTGAGCTGACCTTCCGTGTATTGTCCTTCCCTTCACCTAAAATAGTTCTTATCTACTAACTAATCAGTAAATAACCCTCTCCCACCCTCCCTCCCTCCCCCCCTCGTAACCACAAAAGTATGTGTTCTTCTCAGTTTATACTATTTCTCAAGATCTTATAATAGTGGTCCTATACAATATTTGTGCTTTTGCCTCTGACTAATTTCACTCAGCATAATGCCTTCCAGGTTCCTCCATGTTATGAAATGTTTCACAGATTCGTCACTGTTCTTTATCGATGCGTAGTATTCCATTGTGTGAATATACCACAATTTATTTAACCATTCACCCGTTGATGGACACCTTGCTTGTTTTCAGCTTTTTGCTATTGTAAACAGAGCTGCAATAAACATGGGTGTGCATATATCTGTTCGTGTAAAGGCTCTTATTTCTCTAGGGCATATTCCAAGGAGTGGGATTTCTGGGTTGTATGGTAGTTCTATTTCTAACTTTTTAAGAAAATGCCGGATAGATTTCCAAAGTGGTTGTACCATTTTACATTCCCACCAGCAGTGTATAAGAGTTCCAATCTCTCCGCAGCCTCTCCAACATTTATTCTTTTGTGTTTTTTGGACTAATGCCAGCCTTTTTTTTTTTGGAGTGAGATGGAATCTCATCATAGTTTTAATTTGCATTTCTCTAATGGCTAATGATCAAGAGCATTTTCTCATGTATCTGTTAGCTGCCTGAATACCTTCTTTAGTGAAGTACGTGTTCATATCCTTTGCCCAATTTTTGATTGGGTTGTTTGTCTTTTTGTGGTTGAGTTTTAACAGAATCATATAGATTTCAGAGATCAGGCACTGGTCGGAGATGTCATAGCTGAAAATTCTTTCCCAATCTGTAGGTAGTCTTTTTACTCTTTTGGTGAAGTCATTAGATGAGCATAGGTGTTTGATTGTTAGGAGTTCCCAGTTATCTGGTTTCTCTCCGTCATTTTTGGTAATGTTTTGTATTCTGTTTATGCCTTGTATTAGGGCTCCTAACATTGTCCCTATTTTTTCTTCCACGATCTTTATCATTTTAGTTTTATGTTTAGGTCTTTGATCCACTGGGAGTTAGTTTTTGTGCATGGTGTGAGGTATGGGTCCTGTTTCATTTTTTTGCAAATGGATATCCAGTTATGCCAGCACCATTTATTAAAAAGACTGTCTTTTCCCCCATTAACTGACACTGGGCCTTTGTCAAATATCAGCTGCTCATATGTGGATGGATTTATATCTGGGTTCTCAATTCTGTTCCATTGGTCTATGTGCCTGTTGTTGTACCAGTACCAGCCTGTTTTGACTACTGTAGCTGTATAATAGGTTCTAAAATCAGGTAGAGTGAGGCCTCCCACTTTCTTCTTCTTTTTCAGTAATGCTTTACTTATCTGGGGCTTCTTTCCCTTCCATATGAAGTTGGTGATTTGTTTCTCCATCACATTAAAAAATGACATTGGAATTTGGATCAGAAGTGCATTGTACTTATAGATGGCTTTTGGTAGAATAGACATTTTTGCTATGTTAAGTCTTCCTATCCATGAGCAAGGTATGTTTTTTCACTTAAGTAGGTCCTTTTTAGTTTCTTGCACTAGTACTTCGTAGTTTTCTTTGTATAGGTCTTTCACATCTTTGGTAAGATTTATTCCTAAGTATTTTATCTTCTTGGGGGCTACTGTGAATGGTATTGATTTGGTGATTTCCTCTTCAAAGTTCTTCTTGTTGATGTAGAAGAATCCAAGTTATTTTTGTATGTTTATCTTATGACCTGAGACTCTGGCCTACTCTTCTATTAGTTTCAGTAGTTTTCTGGAGGATTCCTTAGGGTTTTCTGTGTATGAGATCATGTCATTTGCAAATAGTGATAGCTTTACTTCCTCCTTGCCAATCCGGATGCCCTTTATTTCTTTGTCTAGCCTAATTGCTCTGGCTAGGACCTCTAGCACAATGTTGAATAAGAGCGGTGATAAAGGGCATCCTTGTCTGGTTCCCATTCCCAAGGGAAATGCTTTCAGGCTCTCTCCATTTAGACTGATGTTGGCTGTTGGCTTTGCATAGATGCCCTTTATTATGTTGAGGAATTTTCCTTCAATTTCTATTTTGGTGAGAGTTTTTATCATAAATGGGTGTTGGACTTTGTCAAATGCCTTTTGTGCATCAATTGATAAGATCATGTGTTTTTTTCTTTTGTTTCATTTATATGGTGGATTACATTAATGATTTTTCTAATATTAAACCAACTTTGCATACCTGGTATGAATCCCACTTGGTCGTGGTGAGTTATTTTTTTGATATGTTGTTGAATTCTATTGGCTAGAATTTTGTTGAGGATTTTTGCATCTATGTTCATGAGGGATATAGGTTTCTAATTTTGTTTTTTTGTGGTGTCTTTACCTGGTTTTGTCATCAGGGATATGGTGGCTTCATAGAATGAGTTAGGTAGTATTCCATCATTTTCTATGCTTTGAAATACCTTTAGTAGTAGTGGTTTTAACTCTTCTCTGAAAGTGTGGTAGAACTCTGCAGTAAAGCTGTCTGGGCCAGGGCTTTTTTTTGTTGGGAGTTTTTTGATTACCTTTGCAATCTCTTTTTTTGTTATGGGTCTATTTAGTTGTTCTACCTCTGTTTGTGTTAGTTTAAGTAGGTAGTGTGTTTCCAGAAATTCATCCATTTCTTCTAGGTTTGCAAATTTGGTAGAGTACAATTTTTCATAATAACCTCATATGATTCTTTTAATTTCAGTTGGGTCTATTGTGATGTGGCCGGTCTTGCTTCTTATTCAGGTTATTTGTTTCCTTTCCTGTATTTCTTTAGTCAGTCTGGCCAACGGTTTATCAATTTTGTTAATTTTTTCAAAGAACCAGCTTTTGGCTTTGTTAATTCTTTCAATTGTTTTTCTGTTCTCTAATTCATTTAGTTCATTTCTAATTTTTATTATTTGTTTTCTCCTGGTGCCTGATGGATTCTTTTGTTGCTCGCTTTCTATTTGTTCAAGTTGTAGGGACAGTTCTCGGATTATGGCTCTTCTTTTTGTATGTGTGCATTTATTGATATAAATTTACCTCTGAGCTCTGCTTTTGCTGTGTCCCAGAGGTTTTGATAGGAAGTGTTTTCATTCTGCTTGCATTCTATGGATTTCTTTATTCCCTCCTTAATGTCTTGTGTAACCCAGTCTTTTTTCAGCAGGGTATTGTTCAGTTTCCAAGTATTTGATTTCTTTTCCCTAATTTTTCTGTTACTGATTTCCACTTTTATGGCCTTGTGGTCTGAGAAGATGCTTTGTAATATTTCGATGTTTTGGATTCTGCAAAGGTTTGTTTTATGACCTAATATGTGATCTATTCTAGAGAATGTTCCATGTGCACTAGAAAAAAAAGTATACTTTGCAGCAGTTGGGTTGAGTGTTCTGTATAATTCAATGAGGTCAGGATGGTTGTTTGTAGCAATTAGGTCTTCCATGTCTCTATTGAGCTTCTTACTCGAAATCCTCTTCTTCTCCAAAAGTGGTGTGTTGAAGTCTCCTACTATAATTGTGGAGGTGTCTATCTCACTTTTCAGTTCTGTTAAAGTTTGTTTTATGTATCTTGCAGCCCTCTCATTGTGCATAAATATTTAATATGATTACATCTTCCTGGTCAATTGCCCCTTTAATCATTATGTAATGTCCTTCTTTATCCTTTGTGGTGGATTTAACTTTAAAGTCTATTTTGTCAGAAATTAATTTTGCTACTCCTGCTCTTTTTTTCTTGTTGTTTGCTTGATATATTTTTTTCCATCCTTTGAGTTTTAGTTCGTTTGTGTCTCTGAGTCTAAGGTGTGTCTCTTGTAGGAAGCATATAGACGGATCATGTTTCTTTATCCGGTCTGAGACTCTCTGTCTCTTTATGGGTGCATTTAGTCCACTTACATTCAGCGTAATTATAGATAAGTATGTGTTTAGTGCTGTCATTTTGATGCCTTTTTATGTGTGTTGTTGACAATTTCATTTTTCCACATACTTTTTTGTTCTGAGACATTTTTCTTTGTAAATTGTGTGTTCCTCGTTTTCATAGTATTTGACTTCATGTTTGCTGAGTCGTTATGTTTTTTTTGGTTTTTGTTTTGAGTTATGGAGTTGTTATACCTTTTTGTGGTTGCCTTAATATTTACCCCTATTTTTCTAAGTAAAAACATAACTTGTATTGTCCTATATCGCCTTGTATCCCTCTCCATATGGCAGTTCTATGCCACCTGTATTTAGTCCCTCTTTTTGATTATTGTGATCTTTTACATATTGACTTCAATGATTCCCTGTTTTGAGCGTTTTTTTCTTTTTAAAATTAATCTTAATTTGTTTTTATGATTTCCCTATTTGAGTTGATATCAGGATGTTCTGTTCTGTGACCTTGTGTTGTGCTGTTATCTGATATTATTGATTTTCTGAACAAACAATTTCGTTTAGTATTTCTTGTAGCTTTGGTTTGGTTTTTGCAAATTCTCTAAGCTTGTGTTTATTTGTAAATGTTTTAATTTCGCCTTCATATTTGAGAGAGAGTTTTGCTGGATATATGATCCTTGGCTGGCAGTTTTTCTCCTTCAGTGCTCTATATATATCATCCCATTGCCTTCTTGCCTGCATAGTTTCTGCTGAGTAATCTGAACTTATTCTTATTGATTCTCCTTTGTAGGAAACCTTTCTTTTATCCTTGGCTGCTTTTAAAATTTTCTCTTTATCTTTGGTTTTGGCAACTTTGATGATAATACGTCTTGGTGATTTTCTTTTTGGATCAATCTTATATGGGCTTCAATGAGCATCTTGGATAGATATCCTTTCATCTTTCGTGATGACAAGAAAGTTTTCTGCCAACAGATCTTCAACTATTCTCTCTGTATTTTCTGTTATCCCTCCCTGTTCTGGGACTCCAATCACACGCAAGTTATTCTTCTTGATAGAGTCCCGCATGAGTCTTACGGTTTCTTCATTTTTTTTAAATTCTTTTATCTGATTTTTTTCTTCAGCTATATTGGTGTCAATTACTTTATCTTCCAGCTCCCCCACTCTGCATTCCAATTGCTCGAGTGTACTCCTCTGACTCCCTATTGAGTTGTCTAATTCTGTAATTTTACTGTTAATCTTTTGGATTACTGAATGCTGTCTCTCTATGGATTCTTGCAGCTTATTAATTTTTCAGCTATGTTCTTGAATAATCTTTTTGATTTCTTCAACTGCTTTGTCAGTATGTTCCTTGGCTTTTTCTGTAGATTGCCTTATTTCATTTCTGAGGTCATCCATGATGTCTTGAAGCATTCTGTAAATTAGTTTTTTATATTCTGCATCTGGCAATTCCAGGATCGTATCTTCATTTGGGAAAGATTTTGATTCTTTAATTTGGGGATTTGTAGAAGCAATCATGGTCTGCTTTTTTATGTGGCTTGATATCAACTGTTGTCTCTGAGCCATCACTAAGATATTGTAGTGATTTATTCTATAATTGCTCACTGAGTCTTATCTTGTTTTGTTTTCTTTCAATATATGCGGATGGGCTACTAGATTGTGCTGTCTTCTTTGTTGTAGTCCTTGAATCACTTATATCCTATTACCAGCTTTTTTGGGCTGTTACAGATATATAGGCCTACGAGTCCATTCACTATTCTTGAGTAGAATCTGATTTTGGGTCATCAAGTGTGTGGTGCAGACTGTCACCTATCCACCTAGAGAAGTACTGGTGATAGTTGTGTGCACCAGATTCTAGTAGCAGCAGGGGTTCATGCTCCGGGGGTGTGGATGCTGACAGGCTTCCCCCAAGTGCCAGTGAGGTAGGTGTGTCTCTATTCCTAAAGCACTTTGGTGGGTGGGCTCTGCAGCTGTACCTTAGGCCCCCAATGCAAGTACCTCTACAGATTGGTAGGTTTCACCCTCCTTAGACCCCTAAGGCAGGAGGCTAGGTGGTCTGGGGGGGGAGCTTCAGCTCTCAGTTCTTGTTGTGGGTCAGTGAGGACTCTGTTGAATACACAGAGATATCAGACCTGGGAAACTTGTCTTTCCAGTAATCCGCTGAAAGAATTACAGTCAGATCCCTATCAGAAATGCCTTTGAATTATAATAGCCACCTTTATCCATGTAGGGATGAAAGCCCAAGACTGTGGATTTCATATGCTTGGCTGGAGCTGGTTCTGTGTTTTTAGTCCAATTAGGGAAGGATTTTTGGTCCCTGGGTTTTTTGTAGGTGCTTCTCTCAGGCCAGGAGAATGGGTTAGGAAAAGACCAAAAAAAAAAAAAAAAAAGAAAAGAAAGGAAAACCACAGAACCCTTCACTCTCTGGCTCAGGAAATTCCCATGTTAATGAAGCCGCCTGGGAAGGGGAGGGGAGGGTTCAGATAAACAGGAGAGAGAATAGCACCCCGGAATATAGACAAAGTTACTTATCTTGCTTGGGAATGACTGTTTTATCTGGGATTCTCAAGAGGCACGTCAACTGTGTGTGCTGGCTGCGTACCCTTGTCCCCGAGGGTCAGGCCCGCATCCCGTGCTTGCGCTGTCTCAGAAGTAGTGGTCAGTTCCTCCGCTCCTAGTCCAAAGCCCAGCGCCAAGGTTCCCCGGCTGGAACGCAGCACTCCAGGCTCCAAAACCGGTCACTGCCTCCTCATGACTTCTTCTCCTGTCAGCCGCGTCACTGCGCTGCCTGCGTGCACTGGCTGGGCTTCCCCCGAGGTCACTTCTGGGGGCTAGGGCTGCTTCCCGTGCTTGCGCTGTCTCAGGATGCTGTGCTCAGCTCCCCTGCACCCAGTCCAAAGCCCGGCGCCAAGGTTTCTTGACTGGGACGCTGGCTCCAGGCTCCGAAAACAGTCATTGCTTCCCTGTGTTTGTTCGTTCTCAGTCTCTGTCACTCAGGTCAACTCTTTAGATCTGTTTTTGATGGTCAGGGTTCATAGATTGTCATGTATGTGATCGATTCACTTGTTTTTCTGAGTCTTTGTTGCAAGAGGGATCCGAGGTAGCTTCTACCTAGTCAGCCATCTTGGCCCCACCTCCCAAATTTTTTGGTATGGACGAGTGAGTATCTCCAGTGCTATATCCATTTGATGAAACATCTCATTTGGTATTCCATCAATTCCTGGAGACTTGTTTTTTTACCAGTGCCTTCAGGGCAGCTTGGAGCTCTTGCTTTAACACCATTGATTCCTGTTCATATGCTACCTCCTGAAATGGTTGAACTTTAAATAGTTCTTTTTCATATAGTGGCTCTGTATATTACTTTGGCTTTCTTTTGATGCTTTCTGTGTCATTTAATATTTTCACATAGAATCCTTCAATATTACAACTCAAGGTTTGAATTTTTTTCTTCAGTTCTTTCAGCTTGAGGAATGCCAAGTGTGTTCTTCCAAAAAGTATGTGTCTATATATATATATATAAAATATAAATAGATTTGTTTATATACATGTTTATTTCTTTACATAAATGTATGTGTATATATTTATTTATTTATATTTATACTCATATATATGTATATATATACACACACATATTTAGGTAAATATGAATTCATACTAAAATCTCCAACTCTAATCTAGTACTAGAAACCCTGGTAGTATAGAGGTTAAGTGCTACGGCTGCTAACCAAGAGGTCGGCAGTTCGAATCTGCCAGGTGCTCCTTGGAAACTCTGTAGGGCAGTCCTACTCAGTCCTATAGGTTCGCTATGAGTCGGAATCGGCTCTATGGCAGTGGGCTTTTTTTTTTTTTTTTGGTGGGTAATCTATTAATCTAGTACTATGTGAATCATTTTAGCTATCTCCCTTTCTTGTCTGTATTCTCTGACTTCAGCAGTAGAAATATGTCACCCACCATTTACTTAATTGTTCAAATACACCACACATATGTAGGAGTATCAGAATTGATATCCTGTGAAACTGTGTGAACAACTATACTAACTAGAATACAGTGCTTATGTTCAGTCCCCTTTGCCTTCAGTCTTACATTCTGCACTCATTTCTGAGGTTATTTAGGTCACAACTTTTCCTCCAGTCTCTTCAGTAATATCATTTCATACATTTGTAATATGTTTAGATTATTCTGTCACAGTCTGCATTTTATATTGAGATCCCCAAACTTCACTTACATATACATAAAATTTAGCATAAAATAAGGTTAACTCTGTGCTGTAAAGTATTATGAGTTTTGAAAATATGTAGTGTCATGTAACTACATTAACAGTATTATACCGAACACTTTTATTGCCCTGAAAGTTCCCCTCTGCTTCACATATTAACCCACCCAGTCCCCAAACCCCTAACAATCACTGATCTGTTAGCATTTCTATAGGTTTGCTATTTCTAGCTTGTTACATAGATTATATCTGGCCTTTCAAAGCAGATTCCTTCACTTAGGGTTTGATATTCATCATATTTAGTCATGGCTTCGTAGCTCAGAATACTAATACATGGATATACCATAGTTTGTTTATCCATTCACCTATTGAGGAACATTTTTTTTTGCTTCCAGTTTTTGGTGATTGTGAATAAAGCTGTTATAAACATTCATGTGTAGGTTTTTGTGTGGACATAAATTTTCAAATCAGTTGCATACATATCTCGGAGTGTGATTGATTACTGGATTATATTTTAAGTCTATGTGTATATGTGATTGATTACTGGGTATATTTTAAGACTATGCATTTAAAAAAAAAAAGCTGTTGCCATCAAGTCGATTCCACCTCACAGCAACCCTATAGGACATAGTAGAACTGCCCCATAGGGTTTCCAAGGAGCAACTAATGGATTCAAACTGCCAACTTTTTGGTTAGCAGTCAAGCTCTTAACCACTGCACAACCAGGGCTCCATGTACCATGTATATATAGTTTTGGAAGAAACTACCAAACTCTCTTCCAAATTAATTTTGCTATTTTGCATTTTTCCATCATGAGGAATGAGAATTCCTGTAGCCCCACATATTTACAAGCAACTGGTATTGACAGTTTTTGCTGTGTGTTTATTTTTAGCCAGTGCATAATGGTATTTCATCATAGCTTTACTTTACATTTAAATAATGACAGGGGATGACCAGAAACTTTTCATATATTTCTTGCCATCCCTATATATTCTTTGGTGCATTGTCTGTTCAGAAGTTTAGCTCATTTTTAAATGGATTTTTTTTTTAATTGTTAAGTTTGAAGAGTTTTTTAAGTATTTGCAAACAAATCCTTTACCAGATACATGTTTGGTAAATGTATTCTCGTCCTGGGATGGATTAACAATAAGCAAAGCATGCACAGATTTATATTAAGCAAGGCACTCACAGGCTTCCTTGTGTTCACTTACTAATCTGTAGGGCACAGCTTTACATAGGCTTCACCACATCCTTGATGTGTTGAAAAACAGGTGAAATTGTGCCCTACAATTTAGTAAGTAAGCTCAAGGAAGTCAGTGTGTAACTCACTTATTGTGTAATCTGTCCCTGCTCCTAGTCTGTACCTTTTCTTTTAATACTCTTAACGATGTCTTTCATGGAGCAAAATTATTTAAATTTTAGTGGAGTTCAACTTATTATTTTTCACGGATTATGCTTTGGTGTTACATCTAAAATCTTATCACCTAACCCAAGGACACAGATTTTCTCTTGTGTTTTTAAAGATATTTTATAGCTCTGCATTTTATATTAAAGTTTATGATTTATTTAGAGTTAATTTTGCGTATGGTGTAAAGTCCATGCCTTAGTTTCATTCTTCGCATATAAACATCCATTGTTTCAGCCCCATTTATGAAAAGTTTCACATTTCTCCATTGAATTGCCTTTGGGCCTTGTCAAATATCAGTTTGTGTGTCTTTCTGGGCTCTCCGTTCTGTTCCACTGATCGATGCAGGTATTCTTTCATCCATACAGTGTTATGTGAGGGAAGAAAGTTTGTTATGTTAGTGTTTCATTTCCACACCCATACCAATAGAAGGCTTCATAAATTAAGATGGAGAAAATTAATTCTTTTTTATAATCTCAGTAAGGATTTGTGTATTTTTAACAAGTTTAAAGTGTAATAAATTTGGCCTGCACAATCATTTTGGCCTGGTGTTTGTTACAGTGAAGATTATTACTTAAAGAATAAATTTATTTATTAACTATGAAATAATGCCAAATTTATATTTTTTTCTTGAATCAACTTCGTAAATTAGTGGTTTATAGTTTGGTTCTTGTCTTAGTCATCTAGTGCTGCTATTACAGAAGTACCACAAGTGGATGGCTTCAACAAAGAGAAGTTTTATTCTCTCAGAGTCCAGTAGGCTAGAAGTCCAAATTCAGTCGCTGGCTCAAGGGGAAAGCTTTCTCTCTCTGTCGACTTTGGAGGAAGGTCCTTGTCATCGGTCTTTCCTCGGTCTGGGAGCATCTCAGCACAGGAACCTCAGGTCCAAAGGGCATACTCTGCTTCCAGTGCAGCTTTCTTGGTGGTATGAGGTTCCCAACTCTCTGCTTGCCTCCCTTTCCTTTTTATCTCTTGAGAGATAACAGGTGGTGCAGGCCACACCCAGGGAAACTACCTTTACATAGGATCAGGGAAGTGACCTGGTAAGGGTGTTACAATCCCACTCTAATCCTCTTAAACAAAATTACAATCACAAAATGGAGGACAACCCCAGAACACTGGGAATCATGGCCTAACCAAGTTGGTACACACAATTCTGGAGGATATAATTCAATCAATGACAGCCCTTTTCATATAAGTTTTAAAATTTGTAGGAAGAAAGCATCATTATTTTTGTTTTGCCTGTTTCTAAACACCTTCTTGACCTGCACTGAACCTGTTGACATACTCTGACCTAAGTTTGGTTTAAAATACAGATATATGTTAAATCTGGATATTTTACTATCCAAAATAAAAATCACTATCTTTCCAATGGAATACTTTGCTAATTTGTGTTTGTTTTAATTACTGATATACGAGTTTTACCTCTATTTACCTATAATTTATCCGCAAGTTTTGGCTTTTTCTTACTTATTTTGTGGTGTGGTTGGCTTTAGTTTTTTCTCTATCTTTTTTCACTGTATTGTTTTGAGAGCTATACTTAATCTCATTATTAATTTAGTGAATATTCTTCTCCTTTCAATATATATAAATAATTTAGTAAGTCTAAAGTTATTTTCTTAACCCCAGTCTCCCCAAAACATGAATAATTTAAATATTTAACCTATGATCATTCACCACAAAATAACTACTGCTGTTGCCTATTGGTTTATTTGTGTCTTTTTTAGCTCCCTCAAAATAGACACTATCATCATTTTATGGAAAATGTTTTATGTTTTTTCTAGAAATTTTATTTGTATTTTAAAAAAAAATTTCATAGTCCTTTACACTTGTGGGATTACATCTTTTTCTTTCTGAAACACTTCCCTTGTAAATTCCTTGACTGCATATTTTTGGTGGTAGTATTTTTATTTTTTGGATCACCTGAAAATGTCTTTAATTCATCCTTCCTCCTGAAAAATAACATAATAAGCAGAATAGTGCCCTCCAAAGTTGTCCACATCCTATTTGTTGTTGTTGCTAGTTTCCAGGGATGAGTCAGTGACCAACTCATGGTGACTCAATGCACACCAGGCCTTGGTAGAGGTGATGCATAGGGTTTTCGTTGTCTGATTTTTTTCATAAGTAGATCACCAGGCCTTTCTTCCTGCTCTATCTTACTTTGTTCTATCTTAATCAGCTGAAAACTGATCAGCATTATAACACACAAGCCTCAACTGACTGACAAGTGGTGCATTGGCTGGAAGTGAATCTGGGTCTCCTACATGAAAGGTGAGGCAGAAGAAAAGTCAGAGAAAGAGATGCAAAGATATAAGCAGGGTAGGAGAGGTGATACTTTGCTGACTTTGAAGATGAATGAACGGGGCCCTGAGACAAGGAATGCAGTTGGCCTATAGAATCTGGAAAAGGTGAGAAAATATTTTCTCTTAGAGCCTCCAGGAAAGGATACAGCATTTCTGAAACCTAAATTTCTGCTCATTAAGTTCAGTTCTGAACTATAGACTTATAAGATAACGAATTTCCATTTTTATAAGCCAGAACACTTAATTGTGCTCATGAGGAAACTGCACGTATATCAACAGATGGTTATTCAAAATAGAACAAGGGGATACTGCTTGGTTTAAAGTCAGGAAAGGTGTGCTTCAGAGTTGTATCCTTTCACCGTACTTACTCAATCTCTATGCTGAACAAATAATCTAAGAAGCTGGACTATATGAGGAAGAATGGGGCATCAGGTTTGAAGGAAGTTTTAACCTGTGATATGCAGATGATACAACCTTGCTTGCTGCAAGTGAAAAGGAGTTGAAGCACTTACTGATGAAGATCAAAGACCACAGCCTTCAGTATGGATTACACATCAAAATAAAGAAAACAAATATCCTCACAACTGGACCAATAAGCAACATCATGATAAACGGAGAAAAGATTGAAGTTGTCAAGGATTTCATTTTACTTGGATCCACAATCAACACCCACGGAAACCACAGTAAAGAAATCAAAAGACATATTGCATTGAGCAAATCTGCTGCAAAAGAACTCTTTAAAGTGTTGAAAAGCAAAGATGTCACGTTGAAGACTAAGGTGCACCTGTTTGAAGCTGTGGTGTTTTCAATCACCTCATATGCATATGAAAACTGTATGATGTACAAGGAAGACCACAGAGAATTAATACCTTTGAATAGTGGTGTTGGAGAAGAATACTGACTATACAATAGACAGCCAAAAGAATGAACAAGTGTGCCTTGGAAGAAGTACAATCAAAATGCTCCTTAGAAGCAAGGATGGGGAGACTATGTCTCACATACTTTGGATATATTGTCAGGAGGGATCGGTCCCTGGAGAAGGACATCATGTTTGGTGAAGTAGAGGACAAATGAAAAAGAGGAAGACCCTTAATGAGATGAATTGACACAGTGGGTTCAGCAATGCGCTCAAGCATAGAAATGATTGTGAAAATGGGGCAGGACCGGGCAATGTTTCCTTCTGTTGTGCATAGGGCCACTATGGGTTGGAGCTAACTCAGCGGCACCTGACAACAGCAACAACATGTGCTACCAAATTTGTGGCAACTTATTAAGGCAACCATAGAAAAACAATACAGATACTCTTGCTTGGTACAAAAATTTTTAACTTGACAGACATAATTCTTCTCTTCCTCTGTTTTTACCATGCTGCCTATTTAATGTTTAGGTGAAAAGTTTTTTTTTGTTTTTTTTTTTTTGACCAGCTAGTTTTAAGATTTCACTTTATCTTTATTCTTCTGTTTTTTGCTATGCTTTGTCCATTTATTCAGCTATGGTGTTCTTATGATTCATTTCTTTCACTATTAAAAACTTTTTAACTGCTCACTATCAGATAGTTCCTCTACTCCGTTGTCTATAACCCCTTTTTCTAGACCCCTACTTAGACATTTGTTAGAACTTTTTATGCTATCTTCCGTATCATCTTACTTTCTTTGACTTTTTTTAAATCTCTCTTATGAATTCTGCTTTATTTCTGCATGTCTAAGTACAAGGTTAAAAAAAAAAAACTACGTGTTTATTTTGCTATATTTTGGGGTTGTCTTTATTAGAAAGCTTTTATTTTATAGATTACAGTTTGGAGACAACTTGCTGATGGATAATTTTGAAAATATTTCAGAGAGGTGTTTGCTTCTGTTTCTTGACAGGGGTCAATAAATGATATCATTTTGATAACCATCCAGAAGCTTTTGATTTTCCCTGGCTTAATTGAAGCTAACCTGATATAGCTTCTTCTTCTTGACTGCCAGCATGCTCATTGGTTTGTTTGTCTATTGTATATGTCTATTTTCAGATTCATTTTGCTTCTCTTGGCATGATCGTGTATATGTGTGTGTGCATCAAATTCTATTTGCTTTATAACCAAAGTGCTTATTATGTTTGTATAAATATATGCCAATATGTAACATTTGCTTTCAGAAAATTGGTAAACTTTAGTAGGAGGTTAACTCTAACTAAACTCAGTACCGTCAAGTCGATTCCGGTTAGTCATAAAAAATTCAAAAGGTGCAATTAATTTTTCAGAAAATTTTCATTACTATACAGCTCCAGCTTTTTTTTTTTTTTCAAAATTTATTCTAGTCTCTATAGGAGATAGAACAGAAATTGAACCATATCCTGCCTTCAGAGAGCTTCTTATATAGAAAGTCATCTAACTGAAATTTATACTGTAAACCTGCATGTGAGTGTATATTTTAGACAAATGTGATATATGAGAGGCAAGTAATAAGCATTGTGAGCATTATGAAAAAATAGCCCTGATTTTTAAAAGTTTCTAGATGTTCATATTGAAGTAACTTTTATCAGTATTTAGGAAATATTTACCCATCAATAATCTTATCTAAAGAGGAACATAATGGAGAAATATAAAATGCCAAGGGATTTAGTCATTAGTATAAAACATTGTATGTCCTTCTGTTCAGTTTAAAACCATCTCCACAAAATACACATGCAGCAAAATATAATTAATTATAATTATAAAATATTAATAAATATATTAATACGGTTAATATGGAAACTTTAACTTAGTGTTGTTTCCCTTTTTAGATTTGTTGATGGATGAAAAGTAATCATCAGCCTTTCATCTTGCCTACAGATATTTTGAAAGTTTGAGACTTTTCTGCCCTTAAGGAAAAGCATGCTTAAAAACATATATCTTGAAATAAAAACAGAATTTGATCTTGTTGTAAAGGTAAAGAAATTGTTGGAGGAAAATTTTTGGGAGTTAGCAGTCAGGGTTGAAGACTGGAAAAGTGACTCAAAATACAAGTGAGGAGACTCAGAAAATGATCAAAGAGGAAGAAGAATTGAACTCTCTCCTCCCAAACAACAAAATATCATTTTTAAGTCTCATTAACACCAGCCATTGGCATAAGTAAGGACTTGTAGCTCTGTGTATCAGCATCCTATTCATTAGTTACCCAGGATGTGACAAGATTTTCTGTACATTTAAATGTATTATTCCATATGAATTCAGGTACTTCTTTATTATACCTCCAGAAACACAAGGGTTTTAAATTCATGGTGGTGGGAAATAGGAAGATAAGCCGTGAACCAGTTTGTCTAAACAGAATGAAAAAGAGACACCAGGGTTAGGACACTCATTAGAGATAATATTTATGATCAAATAAAAAGAAAAAAGTGTCAGTTTATTAATAGTTGTTTTATACCTGTAAAGTGAAAAATTTAATAATAAGATTAGATAAGAATGGAAAATTTATGCAGACTTTTTTTTTTTCAAGCATTCAGTATCTTTGCATTTTTCTAGATTCAAAACACTGTATTTGTTCCATCTCTTTAGTTTGGAAAGATATATTTGTGTGTGTGTGTCATGTTATGGTGCAGGTTTTCAGAATATTGTTTTAAGAATTCAGTGAATTGATGAATAATATGTATGGCATAGAGCAAACAAAATAAATAATAAGAACAGTTACTGTCAAGTTCACTGTGAATCAAGAAGACTTCATGTGTTTCAGGGTAAAACTTTGTTCCATTGGATTTTCCATGGCTATTATCATTTGGAAGTAGTTCACCAGTCCTTTCATCTGGGGCACCTCTCGGTTGGTTGCAAGTGCCAAAATTTTGGTTAATAGATGAGCTCATAACAGTGTCAGCCAGGGGCTGGCATATAGTAAGCACTCGACAAATTTTAATGTTGTTGTGATTGTTGTTATATTTTGTTATTATCTGAGTCACATATCAAACAGGTCTCAAATTTTAGCTTGCACTCTTTTTATCAGCGGTATCTTGTGTAGTGCACATTTATAAAACATAGGGAGTAGGAGAAGCAAAGTTTCTTCTGATACGTCCTGAAAAAAAAAAAAAAAAAGGTTTGTTCCTATTCTAATTGAAATTGAAATAAGCCTGGAATTTAGAATAAGTTGGAGCTATATTTGAATTTTTTTTAAAAGAAGGATATAATCTACTCTAGATGAGAACAAAGTATATACTCACTAAGAAAATGCTTACCAAATGAAAAGATTTTTTGAAATTTAATTGTATTACTTGTGTATATTTTTAACTACTTAAAAGTAAAAAAAAATATGATTCTTCTATTTAGCCATATTTTTATTATTGAGTAAGAAATTTCACTGATAAGTGATAAATGGTTTAGGAACAAGTATGAGGTAGATAGAAAAAATATCAAAGTTAAAGCAAGGTTTTTTGAACTCTGGTGAGCAGATAAATTATGTCTTTGAAGCCGATTCTGTATTCATCTAATGGGTAAAGCTTAATGTAATGGTTGCTTAATGTTTATCTATATAGAGCAATGTGAAGAAATTGCAGTCATGAGCTATTTGAAAGTTTTTTAATGACAATCTAAGGAACTATGCTGATGCCTTTAATGGATTTGACATGATTAAATGGAGAATATCAGCACATTAGAAGTGATCTGGAAATCCATGAGGCATGTCCTCAGTAAAACGGTCATCAGGCCAGATTCCTTCAATAGCACATGACTGAATGTCAAAATAAAAGGTCAAACCATGCTGGAATTTAAACTTAAATGTACAGACATCACTATATACATACATACATATATATATATATAATATACATAAGTTAGAAAAGTAAAAATAATTCCAAGTCTACTCAGAAAAGGCTCAACATGGCCATCTAAGTCTTCATAGAAGTTATTTATCATAGGAATGATTTTCTTCATATTATAATAGTTTAATTTATGAATTGAATGTTATATATTTATGTATATTTAGGGAAATGAGATCAGACAAAAATACTGACAAGCTTTTTTTATGAGAATATAACAGAATCAAATATTTCCAATTTCAACCTTCTATAGTTTTTACTACCTCTACTAGAACTTTAAAATTGGGAAATTGGACATAACTTTGTGTAAAAAAAAAAAAAAACTTTGAATAAGTAGAAATTATTAAAAATGAAAAATTCATGATCTCCCCATTGCTGGATTTCTAGCAATTGATTATCTTTCCTGATGACATGTCCAACCTAAGCAAGACAAAGTTTCACATCCTCGCTTCAAAGGAGCAGTACATTGTAATTTTCCAAGACTGATTTGTTCATTCTTCCGGCAGTAATAATAGCAATAATAGTACCAAAATATATGGTTCTTATTTTTTGCCTAGAATCCCTGGTGGCATAACAATTAAGAGCTCAGCTGCTAACTGAAAGGCCAGCAGTTCAAGTCCACCCAACAGCTCTATAGGAGGAAATTGTGGCAGTCTGCTCCCTTAGAGGTTACAGCCTTAGAAACCATGTGGAGCAGTTCTTATCTGTCCTATAGGGTCACTGGGAGTCAGAATCGACTCAACAGCAATGGGTATATATATATATATATATATATATATATATATAATATATATATAAACAGTCATTATTCAAGGTAATTTTCATATATGAAATTATTTAATAATCCCAGTGAGCATATATGAGAAGAGAACTATTATAATCTCTATTTTAGAGGCAAGGGAACTGAGCTACAGACAGTTTAAGCCATGTGGTCATACAGCTATTAGCTGAAAAAGGTAATCCTATGCTAGTACATATGAAGGGAGCCTAAAGGATTTTGTGTCTTCTGTCTATACATTTATTAAGGAAAAAGAGATTTCCAACACTCAGTGCCCCAAATGAGATAGAAAGGCTGTATTTAATTATCACTACAGTCAGTCATCATAGAACCCATCATCTCTGGGAACAGAAATTGTGGTGAGGTCATATCCACAGAGCTTAGAATCTATTTTATCAGGGAGAGCAGCTAGTTCAGCTTCAGGCTTTCAGACTGTTTCAAAAGAGAATTCCCATTTGAAGCCTAAGAAAATAAAATGGGTGATATGTGAGTACAATTTATTTCATATAGAATAGGAATAGACTTTGGTGAAAGACCCTTCAGACTAACGTCTGTCTTTGACATATTTAAACTTTTAACTTTTTGAAAATATAATCTTAATTTAATTGGGTTCTTGAAAGAAGGAAGTAACCAGCTTCTCTTAATTTCTATCATTTCGTCCTTTGATTTATGTTACTTTAACTTCTTTCCTATTTTGGTGATTTTATATTGCTTTCATTTTTCATTCATTAGGTAAGAGGAAGAGCCCATGCCACGGACATCATTACAGAAAATTCCACTTTCCCTCTCCTAGCACAGCCCTGGCAAGATCCATTAACCGAAACATTAAGACCCTTTCAGGACTGGTGGTATATATATAGCTACCACTTACATTTTTTAACCTCTTTGGTTCATTGGGAAGCTACTGTCCCACTGGCAGTACATGCTGCCAGCTGGCACAGCCCTATGTAACAGTTTGAAACAGGAAAAGCCTGCATGCGCTGTAAATTATTATTTTTACAGGGTATTGTATGAGGTGGTGCTCAATCATTGAATTTTTGGTACGAGAAACATGAATTAAAAAAAAATTCTTTTTGGTACACATATGTACCTCTGGACACTGGGGATAGAATTTGTGTTCACAAGGACTACACACATTTACCTATGGACTCCAAGGGCACAATTAGTGGAATGAGATATAAAATAAAAAACCATATTTTCTACCAAAAATCCAGACACACGCAATGATTCAGCACGTCCTGCATTACTGAAAACACGGCATCGACCAAAAATTAAAAGGACAAAATAATCGTGTTACAAAAGGGTTAGTAGAATTCTGCTCAGGCCTCCAATCTCAGAGCCACGGCAAAAAATTGATTTGGTCATTCAATGCCAGAGTCGCAATGCGTTTTTACTTTGTTTGTGACTTCGTGGATAATTTAGTGAAAAGACTATCTGGTGCTGTCATACAATTACCATATTAAACCCAAAGATAATAAAATAAATTTGAGTATAATTAAATAGAGCAGGATAAAGGCTAGAAACGATCTATTGAAATATTATTATTGGAGAGTGTGTACTTAAAAGTAAGTCATATGTTAAGGACTTTGAAATATCAAAGTCATGAAGGCACGAAATATCTTATTAAGTAATCTAAAATCCATTTAAATTGCAAAGCTAGCATGTTAGCCAGGAACGTTCTTAAATAAGTAGGACGAAACATCAAAATCACCTTGAAGTGAGAATCGAGAGGCATACAGAAGTATTATAATCTGAAAGTTAAAATAATAAGAGTACCTCTAGCTAAGATATTAAAAATATTACATAAGTACTAAAGCTAAGATAGTATTATGGGCATACTGGTATGGAGCCCCGGTGAAGCACTGGTTAAAAGCTTAGCTGTTGCCTAAAGGTCGGCAGTTTGAATCTACCAGCTGCTCTTTGGAAACCGTATGGGGCAGTTCTATTCTGTCCTATAGGGTAACTGTGTCGGAGTTGATTCGATGGCAGCGCGGGTTTTTTTGGATTGTTTTTTTATATATATATATATATATACATATATATAATTTTACAGACAATAATTAAAGTATTTAGCAAGTACCTGTCATACCTGAAATTCTGTGAGAACCATTTAAAATATATTTGGGAGCATAATACTGAACTATTTTAGGTAACGTGTCAGGGCATACTCATCACTTTAAAAAATATTTTTTGAAAAATCCCTACCATTACTATGGCCAATTACTTTGATCCCTCATGTAGTAAAAAATTATTGTCAAGCCATTAATAGAAATCAGAACTTTCAGAAACCAGTTGAAAACATGACTTTATTTGCTAGTATAATGTACATCATGTGGTAAAGAAAAGATTTTCAGGCAATTTTTATGGTGAAATTTTGATAAATACCAGTAGGCATCATAAGTTTATTAACCAATTTTTTTTTTTTTATGTAGGTGAAATTCACACAACAGAAAATTTATCATTTTAAAGTGTACAATTCAGTGGAATTTAATACATTCCCTATATATTGGGTAAGCACCACCTCTATCAGTCAAAATGGTCCTTAGAAGTAAGGATGGCAAACAAGGTAATTGTGGCCCACCAAGAGGATTAGTCAGTTTTGCCGTCCCTCTAGACTTAAAAGAGAGCCAATTCCAGAACAGAGAGAGGATCCTACCACCACCCAGGAAGGACAGACAAGAACAGAGCATGTCTTCTGGACCCAGGATTACTGTGCGAAAAGCTCCTGGAACCAGAATACAGAAAAAGAGAGCTCTAACACTGAAGATGCAGGAGAGGCCAGCGGGAGATGGTGCAGTGGGCTAGAAAGCTAAGTGACTTTGGACCAAGGCTAACTGGCAATTTGGTGCCTCTGGGCATTTACTGACAGATCTAAAAGAGCTTTGTAACACTTGCCCAAGGAGGGCAGAAGCTGAGGGGCTAAAAGAGCTTGGTAACACTCACCCGAGTAAGGCAGAAGCCAAAGGGTCAGAGAGAGGTATGCCTGTGGCACAGCTGGGAAGAGGCTGTCCTGATGGAAGAACTGGATGCCGAGTATCCTGCACCTGAATTGTAATCTGTTATTTTCTTAAAAACCCCATAATCATGAGTATTGTCTGTGAGTTCTATGTGGTCACTGCAGTGAATTATCAAACCCAGCAGAGAAGTAGAGAATACCGTGGGAGGGACGGTTGTTGTCAGAACTGGTAAAGATGGTGGAGAGAGGAGGCATGTCTGACCTCTGCCTCACAGGAATCAGTCTTGGGTTGTTGATCCTGATTCTCCTACCCCACCGTGGATTTAGAAGAGGAGGTCAGACGCCACACCCGCACCATTTTTACAATGACGCAGGACGAACAGTGTTTCATTCTCTTCTGCACACGGTCGCTAGGAGTCAGAATCGACTTGGTGGCATCTAACAACGATAACAAGCACCACCTCAATCTAATTCCAAAATATTTTCATCACCAAAAAAGAAATCTATTGACAAGTCTGTTCCCAATTTCCCTTTCCCTCACCAATTTGCCCTGTTTCTATAGATTTTTTTTTTCATTCTGAATATTTCATATCAATGGAATCATACATTATGTGGCCTTTTGTAACTGGCTCCTTTCACTTAGCATAATGTTTTTGAAGTTCATTCACTTTGCAGCATGTACTAGTACACCATCTTTTTTTGGCTGAACAGTATTCCTTTGTATATACTGCGTTTTCTGTATACATACACCTGTTGGTAGACATTGGAGTTGTTTCCACTTTTGGCTATTACAAATAGCACTGCTATGAATATTTGTATACAAATTATTATTTGAACACCTGTTTTAACTTGTTTTACACATATATCTCAGAGTGCAATTGCTGGATCATATAGTAATTCTGTGTTTAACTTTTTGATGAACTGCTAAACTGTGTTCTACAGCAGCTGTGCCAATCTATTTGCCCATCAGCAATGTAAAAGGGTTCCAGTTTTTCCAACACCAACACTTGTTGTTTTCCATTTTTTATTCTAACCTAGTGCCCATAAATCTCTGAAAGAAAAAAAAAAGTTTATTTCTTTGTGATATTTATGAGAAAGCTGAAAACTACTGCCTATGCTCATTAAATAATAATTGCCTTTGAATGATAGATGTGGGTCTGGATTGCCAAATGAAATTGACTGTGAGCAATTCTCCCACCTCTCTCAATATTCAAATCAATGGACTGACACAGAGTTAGAATAATAACAATGTCAAACTGTTACTCTGTCTCAACTGAGGGTCATAGCTAAACTTTCATCACATTGGATACTATAGTAATCAATTGTGAAACTTCAGTAGTCCAGTCCTAACAGAATATGTAGTGCATTGTGGACTACTTTGAAGGACTGTAAATAGGGTATCCACACCATGACCTAGGATTTGGATATCACCCATGCCACTGCATTCATGACATTAATTAATGTTACAGTAAAAAAAAAAAAAAAAAATGGGACAGATGAAACAAATAAACCAATGGATTCAAGTAAATACTGTGTATCATCTAAACTGTGGATTATGACAACAAGCAACAACAGCAAAAAATATTCAGGAAAGAGATCTAATAAATTCAATACTATATTAAGCTGGTTGGTCAACTTTTTTTGACACCCAACTGAAATATTTAATCTAGATCTTTTTTTTCCTAATGGATAACATTCCTGAACCGTCCCATTATTAGATACATCATAATGTTATAATTAGCAGTTAGATTTATTTTTGAAATTCTATACCTCAAAAAATTTTAGGTCTTGCTTATTTTATATATTTTGTTCAAAACAAATTATGTGATATCAAAGAGGAAGAAATAGTTCAAAGACTTCTTAAATTTCAGAGAAAATGGCAATTTTACATGGTTCACTTAATGCAAGTGTCATGGTTATCATTTTTGGCCAAACTCCCTGAGATTAAAGGTTGATATGGCAACAAAACTTTGATGATTTCTCATAAAGGCAATTCTGAATGTGACAAAATTGGCTCTAAAGTCACAGGGTTTATTATTGAACAAGCAATTTATTGTGTTTAGTTTCTTATATAAATACTGTGAACGTCCAAAATTAAAAAAAAAAAAGGCCTGATCAAGAATCTCAAACATGCTTTAAAGTAAATGACAGCAACAACATAAAAGCTCTCTAGACTTGAGATTCTGATTAAAGGGTTCCCATTGTGGCACTCTCTTCTAGAAAATATATAAATCAAGTGATTAAGATTACTCTTTTTTAAAATTGACCTGTAAGTTACTGACAGAAAATCAATACGTTTCAAATGAAAGATAGTAATGCAATAACCACACTCAGCTTAAACATGAAAAAATGTAAAACGATCGATATGATAAAGACCCCGTAAGCTTGATGTTTTAAAAATAATGACAGAACAGTACATTCATATGAAAAGGTCATTTTGCCCGCAAAACACTCTCTGCAAAACCACAGTGCTAAACCTGAACATTAATTTTCTCTAGGTTTTAATATATTCCTAAATCCTACAAATGCAAACATTGGATTCATTTTACATCTTCAAAATAAGCCTCTGGGATAAGATTACAGCTCTGCAGGTTATTATCTTAAATTTTTATCATCCACCTTGTATATTTGCAGAGGAAAAATCTATTTAAACATTACATATTTTCAATTAGCATAAGTTTAATAGTTTATGTGTCTAGAAAAATACAAATTTTCTTCAATTTAAACTTTCATCTCTAAATCTAAGGACTGCAATTAATGTAGGTATGCCGTAATAATCTTTGCATATCCTGAATGCCCATGCCTAGTAGAAGGCCCACTTATCTCTCAGTAAGTAACCATTCGTGGTGATAATTCAAATAAAAATCAAAAGGCAGTTTATTTTATTCTAAGCAGAAAAGCATACTAATTTCATATGTTAAAATGTTTATTAAAAATATTCATAATAAAGATACCAAAGCTACACTTCCACATTACACAGCATCATGCAGAGTATATAGCTAGGTCAGAAAGTATAGAGGAATCTTAAAAAAATAATAATTATGGGAGTCACAATCCTGTTGTGGCATACACCTTTTGTGTTGAAGTTCACTCTATAAAACACCATTTAGAATCTACTAGTGACAAAATTAGGAGCCCTGGTGGCACAGTGGTTAAGAGCTCGGCTGCTAATCAAAAGGTCAGCAGTTCAAATCTGCCAGATGCTACATGGAAAACCTCTGAGGCAGTTCCACTTTGTCCTGTAAGTTCACTATGAGTCAGAATCGACTTCTTGACAACGAGATTTTCAGTGGTAAAATTTGATGGTTATAAAGAAAGCCTCATTTATTCTGGGTTATATCTAATGACTTCAGATTTTTTTTTCCTGTGCTGTTGAGATGTAGGATAATATACTAGAACTAACAAAAGTGTTGTTAACAGCCAACCTAATTTCAGATTGGTCTCTGCTACTTCCATTCTTGTGACCTTGTGTATTTGATTAATTTCTTTAATTCTCTCTCTTTTTTTTAATTCATATCATAATGATGTTATTATAATTAACTACAGAGAAAGTTTTTTTTGGAATTACTGTTAATGTTTATAAGTTTCTTGGTATGCTGTATGTATTCATTAAATTATAGATAATCTTATTTACAGTGTTGTAAATTAATATTGAACTTATTATTTAAAATTCCACCTCTTGGTCTGAGTTCCTTTATTTATTGAGGGCCTAGTATATGCTTGACAGCAGAAAAGTCCTGAAAAGAGACGTAAAGGCACAGATAAATTGCCCCAGCTTTCAGAGTGTTTCTGGCAGAAAAGACAAACCTTAAACATGTTCTGTCAGTAAAGTTTTATGAGTGTTTTGACAGGGGAGGTATCAGGATATTATAGGAAGATAAATTAAGGGCACCTAGGGATATCAGATTAGGCTTCTCTAAGAAAATGACAATTCAACTGGGATCTAGAAAAACGAGTTATAATTAGATAGGTGAAGGAGGGAATGTACAGAAATAAAACATCACTTAAAGTGGCAATTCTCAACGCTGGCTGCACATTAGAATTATGTGAGGGAGTTAAAAAAAAAAAAAATTATCTCCAGGCTGCACCTAAGATCAATTAAGAGAATGGGACCCAGGTATGAGTAACTTTTTAGTGGCCCCCCCCCCATGATTCGAATGTGTGGTCAATTTTGAGAAACACTGACTCAGAAATAAAAAGGGTGATATTTTAAAGAAACTATTTCAGTTGCACAAAAATTTACAATGGAAGGAAAAGAGTGTTAGAGATCAGTGGTCACGAATGCCAAGGTTTATCCTTTTTGATGAGAGAGTTTCAGTTTTTTGATGATAGCTAATAAACTATGATGTGAGCTCTCTTTTTTCCTGCATTTACAGCTCCTAATATCTTTACATGTTTCTATTATGATACAATTCCATGTTTCCTTTTTTCTGAACACACTCATTTATGAATAGTGTTCTTATAATAAGTTAATCAGAAGATATTAGTATCCTTAAATGGATCTGAGGAGAGTGAAATATACTCACCTCACTTGCCCCAAGTTAGAAAATGTGTTTGCCACTTTATAAAGGATATTATAATGACTGAAATAAACTTGAATCTATAGAATACTATAGAAGAACACTGGCCTTGAAGAATAGAGACCATGCATATGCAGTACTAATACTTCACAGCATGCCATTGGCAAGTTGGATCTGCCATTACATTGTGAGGGGGACAAAGAAGGAGAGTGTTATGAATGGCAATTTGGGGTGGCCGAATTATGGCTTCTAAGATGTTCTCTTTATTTTTTCTTAGTTCTATTTCTGTAATATAAGTCACATATCATAAGTTCCTTTGTAATACTCTGATTTCATATACAAGCTGTTTATCTACACAGTGTTAACACTGAATGGACTTATAATGAACTCAATTGCAATATAAACATGAGTTTTATTATGCAGATGACTTCGTCTCAAACAAACAATATTTCAAACACTATGTTTTTTGACTTTGTGAAAAATAATTACCCTCATTACGTCTTTGACACTAACTCTGTACAAAAAGGCAATAGGTTATTTACTACGCTATATAAATTGTGGGATTCTTAAGGAGATGAATTTGAGTATGGCATTACAACGCTTTGAAACACAGAAGAAATGTTATAAAATAGTACAGACTGTTTTAATTATATTTTATTTTGTTATGTATGTAATAATTATTCATGCTTGAATTTTCTTAAAATTAATAATAATGCATAATTTTATTAAGCATTAATATTCTAGGAAATGTTTTATATTTTATATTAACTTTTTTAAGATCTCACTAAAATCCTATGAAATAGAAACTATTATTAGTTTCATTTTACAAATGAAGAAACGCAAGAGAGAAAAAATACCTTGCTCACTAAAAAAAAAAAAAAAAAAAAAAAAACGTTACATAGTATTAAATACCACTTATGAAAATCTGGCTTCATGGTATATTGGAATTAGTTCTATTTCAATTTCACTTTCTGTTTAAATAATTATTTCATTAGCATGAAGAATAATCTATTTGAATCATTGAATCAATAATCTCTTTGAATCTATTGAATCTACAGAATCATTGATTTACTTGAATCTAATTAATAACCCACTCTAGAAAAATGTGACGGTCTGTTTCCACAAAGATTACAGCCTTGGAAACCTTATGGGGTGGTTCTACTCTGTCCTGTAGGGTTGCTATGAGTAGGAGTTGACTTGATAGCAATGGGTTTTTCGTTTGTTGCTGTCGTTTTATTTTACTTTTTGGTATATGTCAAGTTAGTAGCTAGGACTAGAGGTATGATGGTAAACATGAAAAAATATGGTCTTCATGGAGCTTGCAGCCTGCATTCCAAGGAGGTATCAGGCCAAGCTAAGCAAACAGACACATGTGTTAGGTAATATTAAGAAAGTTAATAATGGTCTAGGGTACAGAACAACTTATGTGGTACTGTATTTTGCATTAGAATGATTGAGAAAAAGTATCTCTAAGCAAGGTTGCTTGAAGTGAGATTTAAAGGGCAAAAAAATGAGAAAACCTATGAAGCAAATGGTAGAAAGCAATTCAGCCAGATAAATCAGCATGTTCAAAGGCTGAGGAACCAATATGGCTGTAGTATGGTCATTAAGGAAAGAATGACATAGGATATGATTGGATCATGCATGGTCTTAGGAAATCATCATAAAATATGATATTTAATTAAATCCGAAAGGAACTCATTTAAAAGTTATATTTTGTATTTTTAAAGTTTTTTTTTTAATTCAAAGAATATTTTCTTTTTTTCTCTACTTTCTAAATTCTCCTCTATGAAAATACATTTTTTTTTAACTTGAAAAATATTACAGGACATCAGGGTTTGGTTCAGAAATGTGAAGAGCTTGGAAGTCATCACTCCCATTCTTATAATGAAAAAGTGGAAAAAATTGACAATCAATTAGTTTTCTTGAACCTATGAGAGAACCCATGAAGGCACAGGGCAAACTACCACCTTGAAATCTGGAGAGACATGCACATAGAAGGAGATAAAGACAACAAGGTCTGACTACCTGGAGAAGAAGCCCAGTAGTCATAAACCTGTACCAAACACCATTGCCATCGAGTTGATTCTGACTTATAGCTACCCTATAGGACAGAGTACAACTGCCTTATAGGGTTTTTAAAGAACAGCTGGTGGATTCAAATACAGACCTTTTGGTTAGCAGCTGAGCCCTTAACCACTGTGCCACCAGAAACCACGAGGTGATTACCTGGAGAAGAAGCCCAGTACTCATAAACCTGTAGGAACACTTAAATATAATTTTGATGAAATGCTGAAAGCTGATTGTAGACTAACATAAAAAAAAAGACTGAGAAATTCTTGGAACTGCAGTCTTAGTGAGCCCTCCAAAATACTGTGTTTTTTTTCCTTGAAGACCCCCACAGTGAGGATACAAAGAAGATACCCTTATTGCTCTGGAGGGGGTTGAGAAACATTAAGCATTATGAATCACAGCCAGAGCCTTCTCCATACCAAGGGATTACTCTTCTGAAAAGAATTTCATCTAAGAGCAATTCTGAAACATTACTGTAGCTTAGGAAACATAATCCTACAAATTTCAGCCTCTTCTAGCCTTTCTGCCTCAAGTATATGGGACAAATAAATGGTGGGAGGAGCACTGCTTCAAGAAAATAGATTGGGAATATAACAGTCAGAGAAAGGAATAAGGAGTAGTGAGCAGGGTGTAAAAAAAAAAAAAAAGGTATTCCAATGGAAGAGGGACAGAAATTCTACTGCAGGTCACACCCCTGAAACATAGCCCCATTATAAACTAGTAGCTATTCAGAAGATTGCAGACTGCTATCCCTCCAATACACCCCATCACTGTACCTTCAAGGCTCCAGTATAATAATAGAATACAGCTAAAATAGCTGCAAAATAAAGTCTCTCTGAGGAGCAGAGAAATCCCAAAGCCAAGAGGAGAAATGAAAACAGGATGCTTAAGGGATTTAAAGCCTCTGGAGTCCCGGTAGTGCCACGGTTAAGCATTGGCTGGTTGTTAACCAAAACGTTGGTGGTTGGAACCCACCAGCCACTATACTGGAGGAAGATGTGGCAGTCTGCTTCCATAAAGATTTATAGCCTTGGCGCTTCCTCAAAAAGCTAGAAATAGAACTACCATATGATCCAGCAATCCCATTCCTTGGAATATATCCTAGAGAAGTAAGAGCCTTTACACGAACAGATATATGCACACCCATGTTCATTGCAGCACTGTTTACACTAGCAAAAAGGTGGAAACAGCCAAGGTGCCCATCAACAGATGAATGGATAAATAAATTATGGTATATTCACACAATGGAATACTATGCATTGATAAATAACATTGATGAATCTGTGAATCATTTCATAACATGGAGGAACCTGGAAGGCCTTTTGCTGAGTGAAATTAATCAGTTACAAAAGGACAAAAAATTGTATAAGGCCACTATTATAAGAATTGGAGAAATAATTTAAACAGAAGAAAATATTCTTTGATGGTTATGAGAGGGGGGAGGGAAGGAGGCAGGGAGAGGGGTTTTCACTAATTAGTTAGTAGGTAAGAACTATTTTAGGTGAAGGGAAAGACAACACACAATAGAGGAGAGGTCAGCACAGCTGGAGTAAATCAAAAGCAAAGAAGTTTCCTGAATAAACTGAACACTTTGAAGGCCAGCCTAGCAGGGCCTGGGGTATGGGGACTGTGGTTTCAGGGGACATCTAAGTCAACTAAGATAACATTCTGCATCCCACTTTGGAGAAGGTGTCTGGGGTCTTAAATGCTAGCCAGTGGCCATGTAAGGTACATTAATTGATCTCAACCCACCAGGATCAAAGGAGAATGAAGAACACCAAGGACACAAGGTAATTATGAGCCCAAGAGACAGAAAGGGCCACATAAATCAGAGACTACATCAGCCTCAGACCAGAAGAACTAGATGGTGCCCAGCTACAACCGATGCCCACCCTGACAGGCAACACAACAGAGAAGCCCTGAAGCAGCAGAACAGTGGGATGAAGACCCCAAATTCTCATTAGAAAAAACCAGACTTAATGGTCTGACTGAGACTAGAAGGACCCCGGTGGTCATGGTCTCCAGACCTTCTGTTAGCCCAAGACAGGAACCATTTCCAAAGCCAACTTTTCAGACAGGGATTGGACTGGACAATGGGATAGAAAATGATACTGGTGAAGAATGAACTTCTTGTATCAAGTAGACACATGAGACTATGTTGGCATCTCCTGTCTGGAGGGGAGATGGGAGGGCAGAGGGGGTCAGAAACTGGCCAAATGGATAAAAAAGAGAGTAGAGGGAAGAAGTGTGCTTTCTCATTAGGAGTAGAGTAATTAGGAGTATACAGCAAGGTTTACATAAATTTTTGTATTAGAGACTGACTTCATTTATAAACTTTCACTTAAAGCACAATAAAAATTAAAAAAAAAAATTTACAGCCTTGGAAACCCTATGCGCAAGTTCTACTCTGTCCTATAGGATCACTATGAACTATGAGTTTGAATTAACTCCACGGCAATGTGTTTTGGTTTTTTTTTTTTTTTGGACTTATGCCTATGACTACCATTAAGGAAAGACTAACTCATGGCCACATTAATAGAAATCTTCACAAAAAGGGCTTATTTGCTTCAGTTCCTATTGCCCAGTGTGATAGGTCAGATTTGCAACAAGAAAAAAAATCACAAGCCTTCCAAAAGATAAGGAAGAAGTCTGGAATGATAAAGGAATTGTTAGAACTAGACTCAGATTTGGCACTAATGTCGGAATTATCAGACAGAGAATTTAAAATAACTACATTGAATATTTTAAGGGCTCAAATGAGAAAAAAAAATAAATGGCATTCATGAACAGATGGGTAATACATCACAGAGGTGGAAACTTTAAAGAAATAATCAAGAGGAAGTGCTAGAAATGAAACATATAAAAACAGAAATAAAAAAAATGCTTTCCATGGATTCATCAGTAGACTTGACATGACTGAAAAAAGGAAAAAAGGCAGTTAAATTGAAGATAGGTCAATAGAAATGTTGAAACTGAAATGCAAACAGAAAAAAATAGAACTGAATATCCAAGAACTGTGAGCCAGTATAAAAATTTGTAACAAATGAAAAATTAGGATATCAGAGAGAGAGAATGCAGTAAAGGAAGTATCTGAAGCAATAATGGTCAAGAACTTTCAAAATTAATGACATGAGCCATACAGCTTGGGAGCTCAGAGAATATCAAGCAGGATACATACCAACAATAACAAAAACAACAAAAAGCAAAGAAAACAAAATACTTCCTAGGCTTATCATATTCAAACTGTAGAAAATCAAATAAAGTGCTGGAAGTGCTCACTACGCAGTGTCTCCTTGTTTTGTACAGGTTCCTCATGAGCACACCTGATTATTTTGGAATTGCCATTCTTCACAATGTTATCCATAATTTGTAGGGATCCACACAGTTGAATGCCTTTTCATAGTCAATAAACCACAGGTAAACATCTTTCTGGTATTCTCTTCTTTCAACCAGGATTCATCTGACATCAGCTATGATATCCCTGGTTCCAGGTCCTCTTCGGAATTCAGCTTGAATTTCTGGCAGTTCCCTGTCAATATACTGCTGTAGCCGCTTTTGAATGATCGTCAGCAAAATTTTACTTGTGTGTGATGTTAATGATATTGTTTGATAATTTCCACATTCAGTTGGTTCACCTTTCTTGGGAATAGGCATAAATATGGATCTCTTCCAGTTCCTTGGCCATGTAGCTGTCTTCCAAATTTCTTGACATAGATGAATGAGCATCTCCAGCACTGCATCTGTTTGTTGAAACATCTCAGTTGGTATTCCATCAATTCCTGGAGCCTTGTTTTTCGCCAGTGCCTTCAGTGCAGCTTGGACCTGCTTCTTCGATACCATCGGTTCCTAATCTTATGCTACCTTCTGAAATGGTTGAACATCAACAAGTTCTTTTTGGTAAACCGTATGGGACAGTTCCACTCTGTCCTATAGGGTCATTATGAGTAGGAATCCATTCAACTGCAACAGATTTTGTTTTTTTTTTTTGGAGTTGCCCAGCAAGAAATGTTTACAAAATATTCGAGAGAGCCAGAAAGTAATATAGGTCAAAAATTTGGATCTACTTAAATGAAGGAAAAGCATCAGAGAATGAAAAAGTGAAGGTAAAATAATTTTTTTTTAATTCTTAATTGATCTAATGTGTATCTGCTAGATGAAAGGTCAAAGTAATTATTGTGACAATGCATTGGGTGATTATAGCCAATGCCTTCAGTGCAGCATGGAACTCTTCCTTCAGTAACATCAGTTCTTGATTATATGCTGTCCCCTGAAATGATTGAACAGTGGCCAATTCTTTTCAGTACAGTGGTTCTGTGTATTCTTTTCATCTTCTCTTGATGCTTTCTGTGTTGTTCAGTATTTTCCTGGTAGAATAGGTTAAAGCTAAAAGGATGGAAAAAGATACACCATGCTAACACTAGTCAAAAAAAAACTTTGAGTGGCAATATTAATTTCAGATAAAGCAAACTTCGTAAGAAGGAAGTTTATCAGGAGGAAAGAGGAGAGTTACATAATGATAAAATTTCAATTGTTCAGGAAGACATAACAATTTTAAATGTCTACGCACCTAACAAAAAAGTGTCAAAGTATCTGAATCACAAACTGATATAAATTAAAGGAGAAATGGATAAATTCACCATTAAATTGGGGGACGACAATGCACCTCTTTCAGTAACTGATAGATCAAGCAGGCAGGAAATCAATAATGAGATACATAACCTAGAAGCACTATCAATCAACTTCATCTAACTGACTTTTATACATTACTGAATTCAGCAACAGTAAAATACATGTTCTTTTCAGGATCACATGGCACGTTCTTCAAGACAGGCCACATTTGATCATATAAAACACGCTTAAAAAAAAAAAGTATTTACCTAACCACAGTGGAAGAAACTATAAATCAATAACTAGAAAACAGCTGGGATAAACCCCAAATATTTGGAAATTAAACAACACAATGGTTCAAAGAATAAGCCTTAAAAAAAAAAAAAATTTTTTAAGTAATTAAAAACTATTTTTACTGAATAAAAATGGCAATTTAACTTATCACAATGAGTGAGATGAAGTCAAACCCATGCTTAGAGGAAATTTATGGCATTAAATATGTATATGGGAAAACAAGAAATAACTAAAATTAATAACCTAAACTTCTACCTAAGGAAACAAAGGAAAAGCTAATTAAATCTAAAACAATTAGATGAAAGAAAGTAATAAAAATAAATAACTGAAACCAAAAAAGAAAAAAAAATCTGTTGTTGTCGAGTTGATTCCGACTTACAGTAACCCTACAGGACAGAGTAGAACTACCCCATAGAATTTCCGGGGAGGAGTTGATGGATTCGAACTGCCTACCTTCGGGTTAGCAGCTAAACTTTCAATCACTACACCATTAGAGCTCCAAAGAAAGCACACATCAGTAACAATGAAAGCAGGAGACCAATAAAGAACATTAACAAAAGCAAAAGTTAGTTTTTGAAAGTATCAATAAAATTAATAAAACTCTAGCCAAGTTAACCTTGATGGGAACTAACAACAATGACTATGCTAAACAAGCAACAAAAAAAGTACGCCCATTACCAAAATCAGAAATGAAAGAGAAGTCAGCTCTAACTGAAATTATAAGTGATTATTACTAACAACTCCATGCCCCCACATTTGACAATTTAGATAAAATGAACCTATTCCTCGAAAGATATAACTATCAAAACTCACATAAAGAGAAATAGATAACTCGAATAGCCCTTTTTCTATAAAAGGACTTGAATAAACAATTAATTACATTTCAAAACAATAGCACAAAGCCAAGAATGTTTTACTGTTGAGTTCTATCAAATATTTAAGGATGAGCTAATGCCAGTGGTATATAAAGTTTTTCAGAAAATGGATACAAAGGGAACATTTCCTAAATCATTTAATGAAGTCAGCCTTATCTTTATACCAAAACAGAAAATTCAATTTCAACAAAAGAAAACTATAAAACAATATCTCATAGGCACAAAAATCCTTAACAAAATATCATTGGTTTAATCTAACAAGGTATAAGAAGGATTACAGTCCACGACCCAGTGAGATTTATTCCGAGTATGCAAGGCTGATTCAACATTAGAAAATTAATCAAAATAATCTACCACATCAACACGCACAAAGGCCATTTCAATTGATTGTGAAAAAATTCAATACACCTTCATGATAAAAACTCTTAGCAAGCTAAAAATAAAGATGAACTTTCTCAACTTGATAAAGAACATCTGCAAAAAACCTATATGTAGAATCCTACATAATGGTGGGTGACTACACTGTTTCCCCTGAGGCTGAGAAAAAGATAATAATTTCCTCTTTCACCCCTCCTATGCGACATAACACCAGGAGCCCTAACTAGTGTGTACAGATTGGACAGGAAAATATAAAACATTTTTTATAGATGCACATGAGTTGAATTATACAAAAAAAAAGAGAAGAATCTACAAAACAAAACAAAAAAACCCTCTTAGAATTAATAAGCAAGTATGTTTATCAAGGTTGTTGGATATCTACAAAGTAGAATAAATTATATTAACAATGAACTGCTGAATTTAAAATAAAAAAAAACAGAAAATAGCACCAAAAAATGAGTACTTAACTATAAATTTAAAAAGTGCACAAAATGTGTATGAAGAAATTGTCAAATAATTATACAAATAATTAAAGAAAGAAAAAGAATACCTTAAAATAATGAAGAGATATTCCATGTTCATAGAATGGGAGCCAATAATTTTTTTAAATAATTTTTATTGTGCTTTAAGTGAAAGTTTACAAATCAAGCCAGTCTCTCACATATAAACTTATATACACCTTAATACATACTCCCATTTACTCTCTCCCTAATGAGTCAGCCCACTCCCTCCTTCCAGTCTCTCCTTTCGTGACCATTTTGCCAGTTTCTAACCCTCTCTACCCTCCCATCTCCCCTCCAGACAGGAGATACCAACATGGCCTCAAGTGTCCACCTAATACAAGGAGCTAACTCCTCATCAGCATCTCTCTCCAATCCATTGTCCAGTCCCTTCCATGTCTGATGAGTTGTCTTCGGGAATGGTTCCTATCCTAGGCCAACAGAAGGTTTGTGGACCATGACCGCTAGGATTCTTCCAGTCTCAGTCAGACCATTAAGTCTGGTCTTTTTATGAGAATTTGGGGTCTGCATCCCACTACTCTCCTGCTCCCTCAGGGGTTCTCTGTTGTGCTCCCTGTGAGGGCAGTCTTCAGTTGTGGCTGGCACCAACTAGTTCTTCTGGTCTCAGAATGATGTAAGTCTCTAGGTCATGTGGCCCTTTCTGTCCCTTGGGCTCATAAATATCTTGTGACCTTGGTGTTCTTCATTCTCCTTTGATCCAGGTGGGTTGAGACCAATTGATGCATCTTAGATGGCTGCTTGTTAGCGTTTAAGACCCCAGACCCACACTTCAAAGTGGGATGCAGAATGTTTTCTTAATAGAATTTATTTTGTCAATTGATTTAGATGTCCCCTGAAGCCATAGTCCCCAAACCCCCGCCCTTGCTCCGCTGACCTTCGAAGCATTCAGTTTATCCAGGAAACTTCTTTGCTTTTGGTCCAGACCAGTTGAACTGGCATTCCCTGTATTGAGTATTGTCCTTTTCTTCACCTAGAGCAGTAAATAACCCTCTCCCACCCACCCTCCCTCTCCGCTCTTGTAACCACAAAAGAATGTGTTCTTCTCAGTTTAAACTATTTCTCAAGAACTTATAATACTGGTCTTATACACTCTCTGTCCTTTTGCCTCTGACTAATTTCACTTAGCATAATGCCTTCCAGGTTCCTCCACGTTATGAAATGTTTCACAGATTCCTCACTATTCTTTAGTATTCCATTGCGTGAATGTACCATAATTTATTTAACCATTCATCTGTTGATGGACACCTTGGTTGCTTCCAGCATTTTGCTATTGTAAACAGTGCTGCAATGAACATGAGTGTGCATACATCTGTTCATGTAAAGGCTCTTATTTCTCTAGGATATATTCCGAGGAGTGGGATTTCTGCGTTGTACAGTAGTTCCATTTCTAACTTTTTAAGGAAACGCCAGATAGGTTTCCAAAGTGGTTGTACCATTTTACATTCCCACCAGCAGTGTATAAGAGTTCCAATCTCTACGCAGCCTCTCCAGTATTTATTATTTTGTGTTTTTTGGATTAATGCCAGCCTTGTTGGAGTGAGATGGAATCTCATCGTAGTTTTGATTTGCATTTCTCTAATGGCTAATGATCGAGAGCATTTTCTCATGCATCTGTTAGCCTCCTGAATATCTTCTTTAGTGAAGTGCGTATTCATATCCTTTGCCCAATTTTTGATTGGGTTGTTTGTCTTTTTGTGGTTGAGTTTTGACAGAATCATATAGACTTTAGAGATCAGGTGCTGGTCGGAGATGTCATAGCTGAAAATTTTTTCCCAGTCTGTAGGTGGTCTTTTTACTCTTTTGGTAAAGTCTTTAGACGAGCATAGGTGTTTGATTTTTAGGAGCTCCCAGTTATCTGGTTTCTCTTCGTCATTTTTGGTAATGTTTTGTATTCTGTTTATGCCTTGTATTAGGGCTCCTAACATTGTCCCTATTTTTTCTTCCACGATCTTTATCGTTTTAGTCTTTATGTTTAGGTCTTTGATCCACTTGGAGTTAGTTTTTGTGCATGGTGTGAGATATGGGTCCTGTTTCATTTTTTTTTTTGCAAATGGATATCCAGTTATGCCAGCACCATTTGTTAAAAAGACTATCTTTTCCCCAACTAACTGACACTGGGCCTTTGTCAAATATCAGCTGCTCATATGTGCATGGATTTATATCTGGGTTCTCAATTCTGTTCCATTGGTCTATGTGCCTGTTTTTGTACCAGTACCAGGCTGTTTTGACTACTGTGGCTGTATAATAGGTTCTAAAATCAGGTAGCGTGAGGCCTCCCACTTCTTTCTTCTTTTTCAGTAATGCTTTACTTATCCGAGGCTTCTTTCCCTTCCATATGAAGTTGATGATTTGTTTCTCCATCAAATTAAAAAATGTCGTTGGAATTTGGATCGGAAGTGCATTGTATATATAGATGGCTTTTGGTAGAATAGACATTTTTACTATGTTAAGTCTTCCTATCCATGAGCAAGGTATGTTTTTCCACTTATGTTGGCCCCTTTTAGTTTCTTGCACTAGTACTTTGTAGTTTCCTTTGTATAGGTCTTTTACATCTTTGGTAAGATTTATTCCTAAGTATTTTATCTTCTTGGGGGTACTGTGAATGGTATTGATTTGATGATTCCTTCTTCGATGTTCTTTTTGTTGATGTAGTGGAATCCAAGCGATTTTTGTATGTATATCTTGTAACCTGAGACTCTGCGGAATTCTTCTATTAGTTTCAGTAGTTTTCTGGAGGATTCCTTAGGGTTTTCTGTGTATTAGATCATGTCATCTGCAAATAGAGATAATTTTACTTCCTCCTTGCCAATCCAGATGCCCTTTATTTCTTTGTCTAGCCTAATTGCTCTGGCTAGGACCTCTAGCACAATGTTGAATAAGAGCGATGATAAAGGGCATCCTTGTCTGGTTCCCGTTCTCAAGGGAAATGCTTTCAGGCTGTCTCCATTTAGACTGATGTTGGCTGTTGGCTTTGTATATATATATATATATATATATATATATATATATAAAATATAGATGCCCTTTATTATGTTGAGGAATTTTCCTTCAATTCCTATTTTGCTGAGAGTTTTTATCATGAATGGGTGTGGGACTTTGTCAAATGCCTTTTCTGCATCAATTGATAAGATCATGTGGTTTTTGTCTTTTGTTTTATTTATATGGTGGATTACATTAATGGTTTTTCTAATATTGAAACAACCTTGTATACCTGGTATACATCCCACTTGGTCATGGTGGATTATTTTTTTGATATGTTGTTGAATTCTATTGGCTAGAATTTTGTTGATGATTTTTACAACTATGTTCATGAGGGATATAGGTCTGTAATTTTCTCTTTTTGTGGTGTCTTTACCTGGTTTTGGTATCAGGGTTATGGTGGCTTCATAGAATGAGTTAGGTAGTATTCCATCATTTTCTATGCTTTGAAATACCTTTAGTAGTAGTGCTGTTAACTCTTCTCTGAAAGTTTGGTAGAACTCTGCAGTGAAGCTGTCCGGGCCAGGGGTTTTTTTTGTTGGGAGTTTTTTAATTACCTTCTCAATCTCTTTTTTTGTTATGGCTCTATTTAGTTGTTCTACCTCTGTTTGTTTTAGTTTAAGTAGGTAGTGTGTTTCCAGAAATTCATCCATTTCTTCTAGTTTTGCAAATTTGTTAGAGTATAATTTCTCGTAATAATCTGATATGATTCTTTTAATTTCAGTTGGGTCTATTGTGATATGGCCCATCTCATTTCTCATTCGGTTTGTTTGTTTCCTTTCCCGTATTTTTTTAGTCAGTCTGGCCAATGGTTTATCAATTTTGTTAATTTTTTCAAAGAACCAGCTTTTGGCTTTGTTAATTCTTTCAATTGTTTTTCTGTTCTCTAATTCATTTAATTCAGTTCTAATTTGTATTATTTGTTTTCTTCTGGTGCCTGATGGATTCTTTTGTTGCTCACTTTCTATTTGTTCAAGTTGTAGGGACAGTTCTCTGATTTTGGCTCTTTCTTCTTTATGTTTGTGTGCACTTATCGATATAAATTGACCTCTGAGCACTGCTTTTGCTGTGTCCCAGAGGTTTTGATAGGAAGTATTTTCATTCTCATTGCATTCTATGAATTTCTTTATTCCCTCCTTAATGTCCTCTATAACCCAGTCTTTTTTGAGCAGGGTACTGCTCAGATTCCAAGTTTTTGATTTCTTTTCTCTGATTTTTCTGTTATTGGTTTCTACTTTTACAGCCTTGTGGTCTGAGAAGATGCTTTGTAATATTTTGATGTTTTGGATTCTGCAAAGGTTTGTTTTATGACCTAATATGTGATCTATTCTAAAGAATGTTCCATGTGCATTAGAAAAAAGTATACTTCGCAGCTGTTGGGTGGAGTGTTCTGTATAAGTCTATGAGGTCAAGTTGGTTGATTGTAGTAATCAGGTTTCCGTGTCTCTATTGAGCTTCTTACTGGAAGTCCTGTCCTTCTCCAAAAGTGGTGTGTTGAAGTCTCCTACTATAATTATGGAGGTGTCTATCTCACTTTTCAGTTCTCTTAAAGTTTGTTTTATGTATCTTGCGGCCCTGTCATTGGTGCATAAATATTTAATATGGGTATATCTTCCTGGTAAATTGTCCCTTTAACCATTATTTAGTGTCCTTCTTTATCCTTTGTAGTGGATTTAACTTTAAAGTCTATTTTGTCAGAAATTAATATTGCCACTCCTGCTCTTTTTTGATTGTTGTTTGCTTGATATATTTTTTTCCATCCTTTGAGTTTTAGTTTGTTTGTGTCTCTAAGTCTAAGGTGTGTCTCTTCTACACCGCATACAGACATATCGTGTTTCTTTATCCAGTCTGAGACTTTCTGTCTCTTTATTGGTGCATTTAGTCCATTTACATTCAGCGTAATTATAGATAAGTGTGAGTTTAGTGCTGTCATTTTGATGCCTTTAATGTGTGTCATTGACAATTTCATTTACCACTTACTTTTTTGTGCTGAGATATTTTTCTTTGTAAATTGTGTGTTCCTCATATTCATAGTAGTTGAATTTATGTTTGCTGAGTTGTTATGTTTTTCTTGGTTTTTGTTTTGAATTATGGAATTGTTAGACCTCTTTGTGGTTACTTTAATATTTACCCCTATTTTTCTAAGTAAAAACCTAACTTGTATCGTCCTATCTCGCCTTGTTTTCTTCTCCATATGGAAGATCTATGCCTCCTGTATTTAGTCGCTTTTTTTGATTATTGTGATCTTTTACATGATGACTTCAATGATTCCCTGTTTGGAGCATTTTTTTCTTTTTAAAATTAATCTGAATTAGTTTTTGTGATTTCCCTATTTGAGTTGATATCCGGATGTTCTCTTCTGTGACCTTGTGTTGTGTTGGTATGTGATATTATTGATTTTCTGACCAAAGAATTTCCTTTAGTAATTCTTGTAGCTTTGGTTTGGTTTTTGCAAATTCTCTAAGCTTGTGTTTATCTGTAAATGTTTTAATTTCACCTTCATATTTGAGAGAGAGTTTTGCTGGATACATGATCCTTGGCTGGCAGGTTTTCTCCTTCAGTGCTCTATTTATGTCATCCCATTGGCTTCTTGCCTGTATGGTTTCTGCTGAGTAATCTGAACTTATTCTTATTGATTCTCCTTTGTAGGAGACTTTTCTTTTATCCCTGGCTGCTTTTAAAATTTTCTCTTTATCTTTGGTTTTGGCAAGTTTGATGATTATATGCCTTGGTGATTTTCTTTTTGGATCAATCTTAAATGGGGTTTGATGAGCATCTTGGATAGATATCCTTTTGTCTTTCATGATGCCAGGGAAGTTTTCTGCCAACAGATCTTCAACTATGCTCTCTGTATTTTCTGTTATCCTTCCCTATTCTGGAAGTCAATTGTAAAGAATAACGATGAATCTTTGAAGCATCTCATAACATGGGTGCATGTGGAGGACAATATGCTGAGTGAAATAAGTCAATCACAAAAGGATAAATGTTGCATGAGGCCACTAGTGTAAAAACTCATGAAAGTTTTACACACAAAAAGAAACAACCTTTGATGGTTAGGAGGAAGGGGAGGGGTGGGAACGGAAAAACACTTAATAGCCAAAAGATAAGCGGTAACTTTGGTGAAGCATAAGACAGTACACGATACTGGGGAAACCAGCACTACCTGTACAAGGCAAGGCCACGGTGGCTCCATAGACACATCCAAACATCCAGAGAGACCTAATAGCTGGGCTGAGCACTGTGGGGACTATGATCTCAGGGACATCTACTTAATTGGCATAACAGAGTTGATAAAGAAAATGTTCTACATTCTACTTTGGTGAGTAACGTCCGAGGTTTCAAATGCCAGTGAGCGCCCATCTAGGATACTTCACTGGTCTCATCCCATTGGGAGCAAGGAAGAATGAAGAAAACTAAAGATACAAGGGAAAGATTAGTCCAAATGATTAATGGGCCTCATCTACCATGGCCTCCACCAGATTGAGTCCAGTACAACTAGATGGTGCCCAGCTACCACCACTGACTGCTTTGACAGGGATCACAATAGAGGGTCCCTGACAGAGCCTGGAGAAAAATATAGAACAAAATTCTGACTCAAAAAGAAAGACCAGACTTTCTGGCCTGACAAAGACTAGAGAAACCCTGAGAGTATGGCCACCAGATACCCTTTCAGCTCAGTAATGGGGCCACTCCTGAGGTTCCTCCTTCAGTCACAGATTGAGCAGACCCATGGAACAAAACAAAACTAAAGGGGCTCACCTGTCCTGGGGCAGGGACTGGTAGGCAGGAGGGAACAGGAAAGCTGGTAACAGGGAACCCAGGGATGAGAAGGGAGAATGTTGACATGTTGTGGGGTTGTTAACCAATGTCATACAACAATGTGTTTACTAACCGTTCGATGAAAAACTAGTTTGTTCTGTAAACCTTCATCTAAAGTTCAATAAAAACTAAAGAAAGAAAGAATAATTAGGTTTCAAGAAATAAAATAAAATTTAATAAACCACACCTAAGCATTTAGTGAAGCCCTGGTAGCCAGTGGTCAAGAGCTGGGCTGCTAACCAAAAAAATGAGCAGTTCGAATCTACCAGTCGCTCTTTGGAAACTTTATGGGGGAAGTTCTACTCTGTCCTGTAGGGTGGCTATGACTCAGAATCGACTCCATGGAAATGGATTTTTTTTTTTTTCTTAAGCACTTAGTAAAACTGCTTAGACCAATTATACCAGAGAAAAACCATACAGCTGTAAGAGAAACAACGTACAATAACTTCTAAGAGCAACGGTAAGAATTTTGGGTGACATCTCAATCGAAAAGATTTTAACGGAAGAAAATATCATGATGTCTTTAAAATTCTCAGAGAAAATGGTTTCTATATCCTTTAAAATTTCTTTGAAAATTGAAGGTAAAATAATGATATTTTCATAGAAACAAAATTTGAAGCCATCAGTTACAAACAATTACATGAAGAGAATACTAAAAGGAGTATTTTGGGAAGTAAAATGATTGCACAAGGCAAGAGGGAAATGAAAGAAAAAAATAAACAAGGGAAAAGTGAGTATGATTTGGCTTAAATATATATATAAATGAATCATATGGGAATAATGATACATACTGAAAGAATAGGGTGAGTTATAATGACATATAGTTTTAATGGTATAAGGGAAATAGTAAAAGTTATTATTTGTATGATTATGTAATAATTAAGAATGCATGTTGTGTTCCAAGATAACCACAGAAAGAATAGAAAAACATTGCGTAATTAGTTAATGAAAAAAAAATTATTAATGAGAAATAAATATTCTTTTCATCAAAATAAATGTATTAAAGGAGAGAAAAAAGTGCATAAGTAGAACCATTAAATTAAAATACTAAAGTTATTTGCTAAATGTAAACACAGATTTCTCAGTAAATAAGTTACAATTCAATGGCTTAAACACATCAGTTAAAAGGTTTGTATTTTAAAATTGATTAAAATTTCACAAATAATATCTATGTATAAGAAACACAGCAAACAAAAATTGAGAAAAGTTACAATTAAAATAACAGGAAAATATGTAGCAAGCAAACATTTTCAAAAGAATACTGGTTCATATATATATCCTTCACAGATTAATAAAGCAAAAAAGCATTAAAGGAGATCTTTATAGTGATAAAGATGAAAATCTCACCATAGAGTTATCAGCACTTTAAATATGTACTGAATGGCAGTTTCAAAATACGTAAAAAATACAAAACACAAAACAGTAAAGGGAGACTTTACCTTGTTGTTGTTGTTAGGTGTCATCGAGTCAGTTCTGACTCATAGCAACCCTGCATAAAACCCTACACACCATCCTTACAATCGTTGTTATGCTTGAGCTCATTGTTACAGCTGCAGTGTCAATTCATCTTGTTGAGGTCTTTCTCTTTTTCTCTGACCCTCTACCAAGCATGATGTCCTTCTCCAGGGTCTTATCCCTCCTTACAGTATGTCCAAAATATGTGAGACGAAGTCTCACCATCCTTGCTTTTAAGGAGCATTTTGCCTGTACATCTTCCAAGGCATATTTGCTCATTCTTCTGGCAGTTCATGGTGTATTCAACATTCTTCACCAACACCACAGTTCAAAGGTGTCAATTCTTCTTAAACCCCACCCCATTGCCAGGTTGGTCAATTCTTAGGTCTTCCTTATTAATGTCCAGCTTTCACATGCAAATGAGGCAATTGAAAACACCTTGGCTTGGGTCAGGAGCACCTTAGTCTTTAAAGTGACTTCTTTGGTTTTTAACACAGGACTTCACCTTATTTTCAAATAACCAATAAAACAGATAGCAACAAAATCAGTTACAGTTTAACAGACCTGTACAATAAACTAACGTTTACAAACAAAATGTTGAGCAAAAGAAGTCAAAGATGCTTTGAGAGTTTGGAGCATTTCCTGTTAATACACAGGGTACTGAGTACTTGGATGTATTTATTCACTTCATGTAAATTTAACAATTTTAAATTATTAATAACTGTAATAATAAATTTACAGTTATTATTGTGCACATTGTATATGCTACATTGCTGTAAAACATGTTCTAAAATGAAATATCATTCACAAATAAACACATACAAGTTTATTGTGTGGTTAAAAAAAAAACTTTACAGCTTGCTCTTGAAAGGAAGAAAAAAGAACATTTCCAGATCTCTGAAAATTTTGGAGAGTTTTCAAGATAATACATTGAAATATTTCATCTTGAAACCTTTTCTTTGTATCACTCATCTAAACATTCCATGAAGTCAATCAAATACCTTGATTCCTTTTCCTACCTCAAGACAGAAAGAGAACATTTTGAATGACCATCTCATTAAAACTACCTGGTAAGGGGATTTTATCAAAGGGAAAAAGACAAAAACAAAATTTAAATCTTTAAAATATGCAAGACATATTGGCCAAACAATTATACCCATTTCATTTGTTTGTTTGAACACAATGTTCAATTCCCCTACTTAACACCATTGTGTTACCTCACGTAAATCAGAGTCATATTCAATCCTTCTTCAAAAAAGTGAAGAGTTAAAGTTCAATCACTGCTGGAAGCTAAAAATCCAAGGGACCTAAGTGATGGTCATTTCTTTTCTGCTTTATGAAGACACTTTCTGCATATGAAAAGACCATGGACTCAGTGATTTATTTATGAACATCATCATATGGTATAAACAATTGGCTGGACTTTGCCAGTTATTGTAGCCCAAATCTTTAATACTTGAAATATTAACCCTTGGCCTTACATTGGTTTCATTCATACATATTTTACACAGTTTATGTAGAAGCAACACAATGTTCTCATAATTTTCACAGAGAAATCACAATGGTTAATATAACTTTTCTGTTTGCCTGTTTGCTTAGTATCCCCATAAGTCCAAATAGGTGACTCTCTAAACCTCTAATTCAGTGGGAAAAATAATGTGTCTATTATATTTATTTCGCCCTGGTCATTAAAACCTCAAATTGCATAGAGTTGAGTGTTCTGGGAAATAAAGTATATATATATATATATATATATATATATATATATATATATTCCAAGTTGGTTATTAGCTATGATACTAAAAGTTCTGCAGTGAAATGTTTCTGTCTAACACTGGAAAAAAAAAAAAAAGGGCCAAAAGAACAGAGGTTCAAAAGAACAGGGGTTCAACAGAGCAGAGGTTTGAGACTCAAATGTCATAAAACTCAAGAAGTCACTCGAAGGATGTTATGGATTATATTACATTCCCCCCAAAATATCTATTATAAATCCTAACCCCTATGGATGTGGTTATAATCCCATTTGAGAATGGGTTGTCTTTGTTATGTTAATGAGGAAGGATTGGTATAGGGTGTGTCTTGAGTCAATCTCATTTGAGACATAAAAGCGATTAAACAAGGGGGCAGAGGATGAGGTAAAATAGATGCCAAGAAGCATAGAGATCTCTAAAGGACCAGGAAACAGAAACTGAAAAGACAAGGGCTTTCCTCTGGAGCTGTCAGAGAAATAAAGCGTTTCGCTAGAGCTGGTGCTCTGAATTCAGGCTTCTAGCCTCCTAAACTGTGAGATAATAAATTTATTTGTTAAAGCCATCCATTTGTGGTATTTCTGTTATAGCAGCACTAAATAAATAAGACAGGATTTGGTACCGAGAAGTGGGAGTGCTGCTCTAACAGATATCTGAAATGTGGAAGCAGTTTTGGAATTGGGTAATGGTTAGAGGCTGGAAGAGTTTTAAGGCGTCTCACAGTCAAAGCCTAGTTTGCCTTGAAGAGACTGTTGGTGGAACTGTGGACCTCAAAGACAATTCTGGTGAGGGCTCAGAAGGAAGTGAGGAGCTATAGAGAAAGTCTCTATCATCTTAGAGAATACATATGGCATCAGCAACAGAATGTTGCTACAAATGTGGTTGATAAATGCTCTTTTGGTGAGGTTTTAAAAGGAAATAATGAACTTATGGTTGAACAATGTAGGAAGGGCAATACTTTTTTTTTCAGTGGCAAAGAACTTGTCTGAATTATGTTCAAATGTTTGGTGGAAGGTAGAGCTTGTAAGTGATGAACTTGGATATCTGGCTGATGAGATTATTAAGCAAAATCTTTAAGGGGCCAGATGGTCTCTCCTTGGAACTTTAGTAAAATGGGAGAGGAAAGAGATGTACTTAAAAATGAACAGTTCAAAATGAAAACAGAAGTTAAAGATTTGGAAAATTCTGTTGTACAAACTAAGGACATGTGTCCTAGAATGTTCAGCAAGGACATGGCTACACAATCGTCTTTTTTTAAAAAAGAGATTAGCCTGTGACTGATGGATCTAACCAACTACCACCGCAGAAAACCCATCAGCTTTGACCAAAGGGAAAAGAAAAAGAGATGAGAGAAAAAAAAAAGGAAAGAACTCTGTCTGCCTCTTGGAATTCTACAGGCAGGAAACAGGCCAAAGGAGCTACACCTGTTGTCCTCCAAGAAAAGAAAAAGCCATCCCTGGAGCAGCTCAGAAATAAGCAGAACTGTTGGAAGGGGCACTGGAAGCAGGGCCTACTTGGTTTCAATAGATGGGGCCATGGTCTTCTGGATCTCAAAAGGTAGGGCTGGAGGAGGTGGGGCCAAGATGGCAGACTAGGTGGATGCTACCGCGGATCCCTCTTGCAACAAAGACTCAGAAAAACAAGTGAATCGATCACATACATAACAATCTACGAACCCTGAACAACAAACACAGATTTAGAGACGGAGAATGAACAAATACAGGGAGGCAGCAATTGTTTTCAGAGCCTGTAGCCAGCGTACCAGTCAGGTGACCTTCGGCGCCTGATTTGGGGCAGAGTCCAGGGGGGCAGACGGCACAAAAAAGGGGCCCAGCCCTGGCCCCCGAACTCATTCCGGGAGGGGGACCAGCCAGTTCACGTGGGCGGCGTGGCGGCGCAGCTGGTGGGAGAAGTCCCCGGGAGGCAGTGACTGGTCTTGGAGCAGGGAGAGCAGCGTCCCAGCCGGGGAACCGTCCCGCCGGGATTTTTGCGGGGCGCTGGCACAGCATAAGCGCGAGAAGCAGCTCCACCCCCTGAACTGACACCGGGGGGGGGCCCAGCCAGTTCGCTCAGGCAGCGTGGCGACACAGCCGGTGGGAGAAGTCCCTGGGAGACAGTGACTGGTCTTGGAGCGGGGAAAGCGGCATCCCAGCCGGGATTCGCGGCCACGGAAAAGGCACGGGGAGCTGCTCTGCTCGCCTGAGCTGACCGCGGGGGGGAGCCCAGCCAATTAGCGGGGGCAGCGCGGCGGCGCGGCTGGTGGGACGGGGAGTCCCCGGGAAGCAGTGACTGATTTTGAAGTCGGGAGTGCACCGTCCCAGTAGGGGAACCTTGACGCTGGACGTGGGGCTGGCAGCAGGGGATCTGACCCTGACTCCAGCGGGCCAGACCACCCGGGGGTAATCTCCACACAGCCAGCACACATAAGTGATGCGCCCCATGGAAATCTCAGATATAATAGTCAGTCCAAGCAAGACAAGCAACTCTGGCTATATTCTGAGGTGCTACTCTCCTATCTCTCTGTTCCTTCCCCCACCCTCCCCAGGCGGCTTCATTAACATCCGAATAGCCTGAGCCAGAGGGAGAACTCTGATAGGGATCTGACTGCATTTTTTTTAGCGGATTTTCTGGAAAAACTAGTTTCCCAGTGATGGCTCGGAGACAGCAGTCCATATCAAACCACATAAAGAAGCAGACCATGACAGCTTCTCCAACCCCCCAAACAAAAGAATCAAAATCTTTCCCAAATGAAGATACAATCCTGGAATTATCAGATACAGAATATAAAAAACTAATTCACAGAATGCTTCAAGACATCACAAATGAAATAAGGCAAACTGCAGAAAAAGCCAAGGAACACACCGATAAAGCTGTTGAAGAACTCAAAAAGATTATTCAAGAACATAGTGGAAAAATTAATAAGTTGCAAGAATCCACAGAGAGACAGCATGTAGAAATCCAAAAGATTAACAATAAAATTACAGAATTAGACAACGCAATAGGAAGTCAGAGGAGCAGACTTGAGCAATTAGAATGCAGACTGGGACATCTGGAGGACCAGGGAATCAACACCAACATAGCTGAAAAAAAATCAGATAAAAGAATTAAAAAAAAATGAAGAAACCCTAAGAATCATGTGGGACTCTATCAAGAAGGATAACTTGTGAGTGATTGGAGTCCCAGAACAGGGAGGGGGGACAGAAAACAGAGAAAATAGTTGAAGAACTCCTGACAGAAAACTTCCCTGACATCATGAAAGATGAAAGGATATCTATCCAAGATGCTCATCGAACCCCATTTAAGATTGATCCAAAAAGAAAAACACCAAGACATATTATCATCAAACTCGCCAAAACCAAAGATAAACAGAAAATTTTAAAAGCAGCCAGGGAGAAAAGAAAGGTTTTCTTCAAGGGAGAATCAATAAGTTCAGACTGCTCAGCAGAAACCATGCAGGCAAGAAGGGAATGGGATGACATACACAGAGCACTGAAGAAGAAAAACTGCCAGCCAAGGATCATATATCCAGCAAAACTCTTTCTGAAATATGAAGGTGAAACTAAGATATTTACAGATAAACACAAGTTTAGAGAATTTCCCAAAACCAAACCAAAGCTACAAGAAATTCTAAAGGATATTGTTTGGTCAGAAAACCAATAATATCACATACCAGCACAATACAAGGTCACAAAACAGAACGTCCTGATATCAACTCAAATAGGGAAATCACAAAAACAAACAAATTAAGATCAATTAAAAAATATATATAATAATACACATAACAGGGAATCATGGAAATCAATAGGTAAAAGATCACGATAATAAAAAAGAGGGACTAAATACAGGAGACATTGAACTGCCAGATGGAGAGTGATACAAGGTGATATAGAACAATACAAGTTAGGTTTTTACTTAGAAAAATAGGGGTAAATAACAAGGTAACCACAAAGAGGTATAACAACTCCATAACTGAAGATAAAAGCCAAGAAAAACGTAACGACTCAACTACTATAAAGTCAAACACTATGAAAATGAGGATCTCACAATTTACTAAGAAAAATGTCTCAGCACAAAAAAGTATGTGGAAAAATGAAATTGCCAACAACACACATAAACAGGCATCAAAATGACAGCACTAAAAACTTATTTATCTATAATTACGCTGAATGTAAATGGACTAAATGCACCAATAAAGAGACAGAGAGTCTCGGACTGGATAAAGAAACACGATCCATCTATATGCTGCCTACAAGAGACACACCTTAGACTTAGAGACACAAACAAACTAAAACTCAAAGGATGGAAAAAAATATATCAAGCAAACAATAAGCAAAAAAGAAGAGGAGTAGCAATATTAATTTCTGACAAAATAGACTTTAGACTTAAATCCACCACAAAGGATAAAGAAGGACACTATATAATGATAAAAGGGACAATTGATCAGGAAGACATAACCATATTAAATATTTACGCACCTAATGACAGGGCTGCAAGATACATAAATCAAATTTTAACAGAATTGAAAAGTGAGATAGACACCTCCACATATATAGTAGGAGACTTCAACACACCACTTTCGGAGAAGGACAGGACATCCAGTATGAAGCTCAATAGAGACACAGAAGACCTACTTACAACTATCAACCAACTTGACCTCATTGACTTATACAGAACTCTCCACCCAACTGCTGCAAAGTATACTTTTTTTTCTAGTGCACATGGAACATTCTCTAGAATAGACCACATATTAGGTCATAAAACAAACCTTTGCAGAGTCCAAAACATTGAAATATTACAAAGCATCTTCTCAGACCACAAAGCAATAAAACTAGAAATCAATAACAGAAAAACTAGGGAAAAGAAATCAAATACTTGGAAAATGAACAATACCCTCCTGAAAAAAGACTGGGTTATAGAAGACATCAAGGAGGGAATAAGGAAATTCATAGAATGCAACGAGAATGAAAATACTTCCTATCAAAACCTCTGGGACACAGCAAAAGCAGTGCTCAGAGGCCAATTTGCATCCATAAATGCACACATACAAAAAGAAGAAAGAGCCAAAATCAGAGAACTGTCCCTACCACTTGAACAAATAGAAAGTGAGCAACAAAAGAATCCATCAGGCACCAGAAGAAAACAAATAATAAAAATTAGAGCTGAACTAAATGAATTAGAGAACAGAAAAACAATTGAAAGAATTAACAAAGCCAAAAGCTGGTTCTTTGAAAAAATTAACAAAATTGATAAACCATTGGCTAGACTGACTAAAGAAATACAGGAAAGGAAACAAATAACCTGAATAAGAAACGAGAAGGACCACATCACAACAGAACCAAATGAAATTAAAAGAATCCTTTCAGATTACTATGAAAAATTGTACTCTAACAAATATGAAAACCTAGAAGAAATGGATGAATTCTTGGAAAAACACTACCTACCTAAACTAACACATTCAGAAGTAGAACAACTAAATAGACCATAACAAAAAAAGATTGAAACGGTAATCAAAAAACTTCCAACAAAAAAAAACCCTGGCCCGGATGGCTTCACTGCAGAGTTCTACCAAACTTTCAGAGAAGAGTTAACACCACTACTACTGAAGGTATTTCAAAGCATAGAAAATGACGGAATACTACCCAACTCATTCTATGAAGCCACCATCTCCCTGATACCAAAACCAGGTAAAGACATTACAAAAAAAGAAAATTATAGACCTATATCCCTCATGAACATAGATGCAAAAATCCTCAACAAAATTCTAGCCAATAGAATCCAACAACACATCAAAAAAATAATTCACCATGATCAAGTGGGATTTATACCAGGTATGCAAGGCTGGTTTAATATCAGAAAAACCATTAATGTAATCCATCACATAAATAAAACAAAAGATAAAAACCACATGATCCTATCAATTGATGCAGAAAAGGCATTTGACAAAGTCCAACACCCATTTATGATAAAAACTCTTACCAAAATAGGAATTGAAGGAAAATTCCTCAACATAATAAAGGGCATCTATGCAAAGCCAACAGCCAATATCACTCTAAATGGAGAGAACCTGAGAGCATTTCCCTTGAGAACGGGAACCAGACAAGGATGCCCTTTATCACCGCTCTTATTCAACATCGTACTTGAAGTCCTAGGCAGGGCAATTAGGCTAGACAAAGAAATAAAGGGCATCCGGATTGGCAAGGAGGAAGTAAAGTTATCACTATTTGCAGATGACATGATCTTATACACAGAAAACCCTAAGGAATCCTCCAGAAAACTACTGAAACTAATAGAAGAGTTTGGCAGAGTCTCAGGTTATAAAATAAACATACAAAAATCACTTGGATTCCTCTACATCAACAAAAAGAACACCGAAGAGGAAATAACCAAATCAATGCCATTCACAGTAGCCCCCAAGAACATAAAATACTTAGGAATAAATCTTACCAAGGATGTAAAAGACCTATACAAAGAAAACTCCAAAGCTCTACTACAAGAAATTCAAAAGGACATACTTAAGTGGAAAAACATACCTTGCTCATGGATAGGAAGACTTAACATAGTAAAAATGTCTATTCTACCAAAAGCCATCTATACATATAACGCCCTTCCGATCCAAATTCCAATGTCATATTTTAAGGGGATAGAGAAACAAATCACCAATTTCATATGGAAGGGAAAGAAGTCCTGGATAAGCAAAGCATTACCGGAAAAGAAGAAGAAAGTGGGAGGCCTCACTCTACCTGATTTCAGAAGCTATTATATAGCCACAGTAGTCAAAACAGCCTGGTACTGGTACAACAGGCACATAGACCAATGGAACAGAAATGAGAACCCAGATATAAATCCATCCACATATGAGCAGCTGATATTTGACAAAGGCCCAGTGTCAGTTAATTGGGGAAAAGATAGTCTTTTTAACAAATGGTGCTGGCATAACTGGATATCCATTTGCAAAAGAATGAAACAGGACCCATACCTCACACCATGCACAAAAACTAACTCCAAGTGGATCAAAGACCTAAACATAAAGACTAAAACGATAAAGATCATGGAAGAAAAAATAGGGACAACCCTAGGAGCCCTAATACAAGGCATAAACAGAATACAAAACATTACCAAAAATGATGAAGAGAAACCAGATAACTGGGAGCTCCTAAAAATCAAACACCTATGCTCATCTAAAGACTTCACCAAAAGAGTAAAAAGACCACCTACAGACTGGGAAAGAATTTTCAGCTATGACATCTCCGACCAGCGCCTGATCTCTAAAATCTACATGATTCTGTCAAAACTCAACCACAAAAAGACAAACAACCCAATCAAGAAGTGGGCAAAGGATATGAACACACATTTCACTAAAGAAGATATTCAGGCAGCCAACAGATACATGAGAAAATGCTCTCGATCATTAGCCATTAGAGAAATGCAAATTAAAACTGCGATGAGATTCCATCTCACACCAACAAGGCTGGCATTAATCCAAAAAACACAAAAGAATAAATGTTGGAGAGGCTGCGGAGAGATTGGAACTCTTATACACTGCTGGTGGGAATGTAAAATGGTACAACCACTTTGGAAATCTATCTGGCGTTTTCTTAAAAAGCTAGAAATAGAACTACCATACAACCCAGAAATCCCACTCCTGGGAATATACCCTAGAGATACAAGAGCCTTCACACAAACAGATATATGCACACCCATGTTTATTGCAGCTCTGTTTACAATAGCAAAAAGCTGGAAGCAACCAAGGTGTCTATCAATGGATGAATGGGTAAATAAATTGTGGTATATTCACACAACGGAATACTACGCATCGATAAAGAACAGTGACGAATCTCTGAAACATTTCATAACATGGAGGAACCTGGAAGGCATTATGCTGAGCGAAATTAGTCAGAGGCGAAAGGACAAATATTGTATAAGACCACTATTATAAGATCTTGAGAAATAGTAAAAACTGAGAAGAACACATACTTTTGTGGTTACGAAGGGGGGAGGGAGGGTGGGAGGGAGAGGGTTTTTTATTGATTAATCAGTAGATAAGAACTGCTTTGGGTGAAGGGAAAGACAACACTCAATACATGGAAGGTCAGCTCAATTGGACTGGACCAAAAGCAAAGAAGTTTCCGGGATAAAATGAATGCTTCAAAGGTCAGCGGAGCAGGGGCGGGGGTCTGGGGAACATGGTTTGAGGGGACTTCTAAGTCAATTGGCAAAATAATTCTATTATGAAATCATTCTGCATCCCACTTTGATATGTGGCGTCTGGGGTCTTATATGCTAACAAGCGGCCATCTAAGATGCATGAATTGGTCTCAACCCACCTGGAGCAAAGGAAAATGAAGAACACCAAGGTCACACGACAACTAAGAGCCCAAGAGACAGAAAGGGCCACATGAACCAGAGACCTACATCATCCTGAGACCAGAAGAACTAGTTGGTGCCCGGCCACAATCGATGACTGCCCTGACAGGGAGCACAACAGAGAACTCCTGAGGGAACAGGGGATCAGTGGGAGGCAGACCCCAAATTCTCATAAAAAGACCATACTTAATGGTCTGACTGAGACTAGAGGAATCCCGGCGGCCATGCTCCCCAGACCTTCTGTTGACACAGGACAGGAACCATCCCTGAAGACAACTCATCAGACATGAAAGGGACTGGTCAGCGGGTGGGAGAGAGATGCTGATGAAGAGTGAGCTAATTATATCAGGTGGACACTTGAGAGTGTGTTGGCAACTCTTGTCTGGAGGGGAGATGGGAGGATAGAGAGAGAGGGAGGCTGGCAAAATTGTCACGAAAGGAGAGACTGAAAGGGCTGACTCAATAGGGGAAAAGCAAGTGGGAGTATGGAGAAAGATGTATGTAAACTTATATGTGACAGACTGATTGGATTTGTAAACGTTCACTTGAAGCTTAATAAAAGTTAATAAAAAAAAAAAAAAGGTAGGGCCACAACTTCCAGGGTTTCAAAGAGTCTGTCTTCTCCAGCTTAGTTCCAGAGTGTGGGGCTGCCTTTAAGGTATGTCAGGGAGATGAGTTCATCTCCCAAAGCTGAAGGGGTGGGGCTGCTATGCCCAAGGGCAAATAATGAAGACTGCCAAGGCCGAGGGTGTAGGGTCACCACTCGCTCATACGGACTAGGAGAATGGGACTGCCTAAAGCCAAGGAACAGAGATGCCACCTCAGAGGTCCTGAAAGGTGGAGCTGAAGCCCAGGGCCTACGGGCCTCCACCCAGAATCCTGAGGGAGTGGCCAACACCCAGAGTCTGGAGAGCAGGCCATTGCCCAGATGATCTCAGAGAACAGAGAATTATTTTCAAGCTTTGAGAGATAACGTAAATTGTTCTGCTCTGTTTTGTACTTTCTTGGTGCTTGTTGGAAACTCTGGTGGCATAGTGGTTAAGTGCTACAGCTGCTAACCAAAGGGTGGGCAGTTTGAATCCACCAGGCGCTCCCTGGAAACTCTATGGGGCAGTTCTACTCTGTCCTATAGGGTTGCTATGAGTCGGAATCGACTCGACGGCACTGGGTCGGGTGGGTTGGTGCCTGTTATCACTTCTTTAACTCCAATTTTTTCCATTTGTGATGGAGATGTCTACCTTGTGCCTGTTCCACCATTGTACTCTGGAAGCAGATAACTTGTAGTCTAGATTTCACAGGTGCACAGATGAAGAGAATTTTGTCCCAGGATGGAATATGCCTGAAGTCTCACCCACATTTGATTTAGAATATTTAGAAGATGAGATATTGGAGTTGATTTAACTTTTGAGATGATATAATGGGGCATATGTGTTTTATATGTGGCCAGAATATGAATTTTGGGGGGCCAAAATGTGGAATGTTATTAATAGAATTATGTCCCTCAAAAATATGTGTTTTAAATCCTAACCTCTATGCCTATGGTTATATTCCATTTGGGAATTGGTTGTCTTTGTTATGTTAATGAGACAGAATTAATGTAGGGTATATTTTAGGTCAATCTCTTTTGAGATATAAAGGGTATTAAACAAGGGAGCAGAGGACAGATGGGGTAAGATAGATGCCAAGACACACAGAGATCTCCAAGAAATCAGGAAGCAGAAGCTGAAGAGACAAGGATCTTTCTACAGAGGTGGCAGAGAGAGAAATCCTTCCCCTAGAGCCAGCACTTTGAATTTGGACTTCTAGGCTCCTGAACTCTGAGAAAATAAATTCCTGTTTGTTAAAGCCATCCACTTGGGGTATTTCAAGTGTAGAAACACTAGATAAATAAGACAAGGGACAGTCTGTAAGTCAGCATCCTGTAACCCCTTCACATTTATCTAAGCAATATGCAAAGTATCTGATAAAATAACAAGAACCTGAACAAAGTATCAAAATCTGATCAGAGATGGGGACAGATGGGGACAGACGCTCAATTACTTATGTGGGAATGGGGATGGGTAGGGAGATAAATGCTTCTACTGAATTTACCAAAAGGAATCGTATGTGAAAAAATGTTCACATAAACTGCAAATATATTAATGTAAATGTATTTACTATAATTTTTTTAAAATTTAAAGTAAATAATGCTTTCTTCAGGGAGGGAGTAGAATCATATACTTCAAATGACCTTATTTAGTGGAGCTAGTATTACTGATTTTTTTTTTAGTATTACTGATTTAGAAGTAATTAACTGTATATAATTTATTAGATGATTTTTTAAATTAATAATAGATTGTTCTCTCTTTTATTCTGATTTTTAGAATTTACTTATTCTGTATTGTAAAACATAGCTTTTGCATTTTTTAATTGGATCCCTCAACATTAGGATGGGTTGATGATAGGTTTTATAATACTAGCGTTTCCTAACCATCATTAATGTAAAGGGGCAATTTAGCTTTGTACAAAACTGGAACAAAAGTTTGTTATCCTTGGGCCATAAATAAGAGGCCATAAACTAGTTCTTCTGGTTTCATGAGCACAAACTATATGGGAGCTCTAAGACATGAAGCCACATTTTTCTTCTATAAAATTGAAGTAAATTGATCTAATTTTATAGTGTCTGCAATATTTAAATATGTGGGTTTGCCTAAATGTTTATATATATATATATATATATATATATATGATACAGCCGAAGTGTTTAAAGTGATAGAGAAGACAAGTGAAATAAGGTTTTGGTGTAAAAAGTAATGTGGTCAGTAACAGATTTGTCTTCATTATAATGGAAACAGATTTGCAAAACTAAGTAGAATTCAGAAAAGACTTTGGAAAGCTTATCTGTCATTCCATTTACAGGAAGCATTGAAAATTACTTCTGCTCTATACATGTGTATGCATGACTGTAAAAAACCAATATAATACAAACATGTAAAGCAGTCAAGATGTTGCACTTTAACCACATATATTGATCTTGGCTAGAGGCATTTCCAGTCCCTGGAGGTAGTTGGATTAGTATTTGAACTACCGATAGACCTCTCATGCTCTAAAGCCAAGTTCTTGGAAAATAAGAAAACGTTAATGGGCATAATTTATTTGATTTTTTTTTTTCCACAAGAATACATTTCTCTGTAGTTTTGTCCTGTGTCTTGGGGCACACAATTATGTGTATGTATTTAGATGTGGAAGTATTTAGAAATTGTATTTTACTGTCCCTTGAAATTACTTTCAGAAAAATAGTATCAAATAATTTATAATTATCAACAACCCTGCAGTAATTTGCTTATGTTTCACTGTTATTTTTATTCAATAATGTAGGTTCTACAAAAAGTAATACATACAAGGTACTTTGCCTTTCCTTTGTTTTAAAGATAAAATATAGATACTAAAGAAATGAAACATATACGGTTATTTCATATTTCTGTGCATTATGTTTTCATCTTGTTGAAATGGTTTTGTCCTGAATACTAATTTAAGGTGCTGATAAAAATTATACACTAATCTTTGTCAAAGAGTAAGAACTTGCACTCTGTTCAAATAAAAATAAATAGATTTATTGAGGAATAAAACAATTTGCAAACTGGGCAGCAACCCTGTAGAGAATACAAAGTTGCTCCAAAGCATGGAGGGAGAGGCATGCTTTTATAATAAAAATATAGAAAGGGAGTGCATGATAGTTGCATGGCCACAAAGTAGATACATTTTCAGCAATTCTGTTTTCAAGTAACTTCTTGGAACATCCTGACTAAACTAATTCTCCTACGATCACATTCCTGATTGCCAAACTTATGTGCTAACGGTTGCTCTGTTCGGGGCAAGAACCAGGCTGGTTAAACAAGATGATTGACAGGGGACCAGGGTCTTCTGATCCCACCCAGCCAGAAGCTCAGGCTATATGAGCATGAATGGGAAGAAGTCAAGGTTATATTCCTAGGAACGAAAAAGCAGGAGCTTATATTAAAATGGAATTTTGATTAAGACCTTATGTCAGCCATTTTATTCTGCCAAGTGCCTCAATTTTGCTAGCACATTCTCCCCTTTTGTTCAAGTCTCCACTTGGGGCCACAGTAGAGTTACCTTTCTTCTGCAAGGACTTTTTGGGTGTTTTAGGCTCAAGTATCAACTGCAACAGACCTTCAGGTCATTGAGCTAATTTTCTTCTTCACGTTATCATATCTGTAGACCTCATCTTAAGGGTGAGTTGCCTTTCTGCAGGGCCACTGCTGCAAACAGAGTTGAATTTGGAAGAACAACTTGGGGAACCACGTATAGAGAGTACCAGACCTTAAAGTGATTGGGTAAATTTTCTTCTTCACCTTGTCCTACTGATAGGTCTTATCTACATAGTGAGTTGACTTTCATTAGGGTCAGTGCTGCAAACAGGGCCAGATTTGGAGTAACAACTTGGTAATCAAAAATGCTAACTCAAGGTGTGAAATCGGTTACTTGCTTTGTTCTATAAATTTGAGTTCTTCAAAATATATAACTCTTTGTAGTGTGGGGAGTTGCAGTGAAGTTACAGGTATTAGAGTAATATTTCATAATACATTTGATTACACATATAATGAATAAGGTAATTATTCCAGTTTGTACCAGTGAGTGTAACCAGGAGCCAATGACTCTCATAATGAGCTAAAGATATCAAAAAAAAGAAGGAATAGTCATAGGGGATATTGAATGCAACTAAGTAGCCTTGTGATCCATCTTTGTAAGGTCTTGTGCTACCTCCCTGGAGGTGTTTATCCAAGAGTAGCAAGAGGTATCAGTAATAGCACACAGTCCTCCTTGTTAAAAGGAAATTTAAAGCTATAATTGCTGGCACTAGTTATTGATAGGGCTAATTTAATAAATGCATTTTCTCTCCAAGAATCAGAAGAAACTGTTAGAAAGAAAAGGATAAGTCTTAAATGGGCTTTCATAGTGAACAAAACTATTAAGAAATAAGACCACAGGTATACAATAAAGCTAGTAGCATAAGAATAGCTATGGTGATAAAGCAAGCTGCCAGATATTTCAACAGGTTGCGTGGAGTCTTGTTTCACGACTAGCTGTCTATCTTAGATATCATTTCCTTCCAGTTGCCTAGGCATGTATTTCAAAGTGAGTTTCAATTTTCTAGAGGGTTGAGAAGTCCATAAAGATTCCTTGGCTTTCTTTAATTGGGACAAGTGGATCCAAGTCTTAACTCCCTTTAATTTGGCAGCACATGGATTAATAAGGAGAACTAGATATGGTCCTTTCCAATGGGATCTAGTAAATCCTTCAATTGATGTATTTTCCAAAATACTTAGTCTCCCAGAGCTATGATAGGCTGGATTTAAGATACCGATTTTGTTTTTTTAATTGTACTTTAGATGAAGGTTTACAGAACAAACTAGTTTCTCATTAAACAGATAGTACACGTATTGTTTTACGACATTGGTTAACAACCCCACAACATGTCAACATTCTCCGTTCTCAACCCTGGGTTCCCTATTACCAGCTTTCCTGTTCCCTCCTGCCTTCTCGTCCTTGCTCCTGGGCTGGTGTGCCCCTTTAATCTCCTTTTGTTTTATGGGCCTGTCTAATCTTTGACTGAAGGGTGAGTCTCGGGAGTGGCTTCATTACTGAGCTAAAAGGGTGACCATGGTCCATACTCTCAGGATTTCTCCAGTCTCTGTCAAGACAGTAAGTCTGGACCTGTCCTGGACCCTCTATTGTGATCCCTTTCAGAGCAGTCAGTAGTGGTGGCCAGGTACCGTCTAGCTGCACTGGACTCAGTCTGGTGGAGGCCATGGTAGATGTGGTCCATTAGTTCTTTGGAGTAATCTTTCTCTTGTATGTTTAGTTTTCTTCATTCCTCCTTGCTCCTAAAGGGGAGAGACCAGTGGAGTATATTTGAAGAAGATGCCTATTTTTGTTAATTAAAGGCTTTTCTCAACTGTGAAAGATACTTCAATATCAGCTTTTTCTTTTTTTTAAATTTCCAGTACAAATTCATTTAGCCAGTTCCTGGCACAGTGGTTAAGAGGTTGGCAGCTCGCCAAAAGGCTAGCAGTTCGAATCCACCACCCACTCCTTGGAAACCATATAGGGCAGCTCTACTCTGTCCTACAGGGTCACTATGAGTTGGAATCAACTTTATGGCAAGGGGTTTGTTTTCAATTTCAAGAAATTACGTAAACTTCATAAATTTTTTAGTCACCCCTTTCTATAAGTTAAACTACATTTCAAGTAATTAATTGAGTGGTAAATAATAATATAAATAGCAGACATTTTTATAAAAGATATAACTCACATGAAATTTTATTATGATTAAGGACAATACATCTGGGATAAATTTATAAATATATGAAAGGAAATAATCATAAGGATGTGCAGCTCAGTCTATCATATATGCTTATCAGTATCTAAATTCTTGCTAATATATTGATTATTAAAGGTACTATTTAGGAAAAATGTAATTTTATAGATAATCCATACAGTAATTATGCCTTTTTCAATCATATTAGTATTAATTTATATTAACCAAATGTATTTTTAAGGAAGCATTCACTGCCGATTACACGGTAACCTGTCAATTTTAGTACCGCTATTATTTCCTCATTGTAAGTGATACTTGATATTTTCTCAGGGAAGTAATCTTTCTTTTCAATGAATTTTTCTACAAAGTTTAATTATGTTTAAAGTTATGTGGTTCATTTAGGCTAGAATATTTAACTTTTTATGCAGTACAATGAATGAATCACTGTATTTTATTATTATATTTGTATTATTTTGTTGTTGAGAAAATACATAGCAAAACATACCCCAATTCTACCAATTTTGCATGTACAACTCAGTGACATTGATTACATTCTTCAAGTTGCGCAACCCTTCTCACTCTCCTTTTCTGAGTTATTCCTTCCCCATTAACATAAACTCACTGCCTCCTAGTGTTTCTATCTAATCTTTCAAGTTTCTGTTGTCACTGTGATACCATATAGATAGTTCTTAATAGAGCATAATGCTGAAGGCAGACCTTTTTTTTTACTAGTTAAGCTACACTATTGTTTGGTTTTAAGAAGACTTCATGGAATATTTTTGGTTTAAGATTTAAAGATTATCTCAGGGCAATATTTTCAGAGATTCATCCAGCCTCCATGGCTCCAGAAATTCTGGAGTCTATGAGAATTTGAAATTCTGTTAAGCAGTTTTTTTTTTTTTTCCTTTTGATCAGGATTCTTTTATAGAATCTTTGATCAATATGTTCAGTAATGGTAGCCCAGCACTATCCAGTTCTTCTGGTCTCAGGGCAAAGGAGGCCTTTGTTCATCGAGGCAATTAGCCACACATTCCATATCCTTCTCCAATTCCTGACTCTTCCTCTTCCTGTCTTGCAAATATAGACCAATTGTCATGCTTTGGACGGCCACTTGCAAGTTTTTAATACCTCAAGCACCACACAACAAACTAAGAGGTAGAACAGAATCACTTTTATATGGCCTTTCTAGTCATGGTCTTGTAACACACAAAATGATTGGCCTGGAGTATGCAAATTGGTGACTTATGGTCTACCAAGGGAATTGGTTAGTTCTTGGTCCTGCTGGGAGAACTATGCCTTGAAATTGACAATGAATAGGCTTATAAAAGGGCCCTGGTAAAGGTCCAATTCCACCGGCCCCTCCTAAACCTCAATACCATCAAGAACACTCCAAAGCCAAACTCATCCTTTGGACCAAGGACCTGAGATCCCTGCCCTGAGAATCTCCTAGGCCCAGCAAGAAACAGTGGAAGTGAGCTTGGCGGCCCACTAAGCCAGGCGGCTGCGGTGGGCTAACCAACCCATGAGATGAGCGCCTTTGGCAAGAGGCTTCTGGGCAGAGCTAAAAGAGTTCTAACACTTGCCGGTGCAGGGCAGAGCCTTAAGTGTACCCCAGGCAGGGGTTGCCTTGGAGAGTCTTGGCAGGAGTCTTCCTACAGCAGGGCTGAACCAGATGCCTCTGGGAAGAAGCCTTGCCAGTGGAGCTGAAAGAGTTGTAACGCTTGTGCGGAGCAAGAGAAGCCTAAGTATTTGCATACAGGGATTTCATGCTTCCCCGCCCCCATCCTTCCCGCCGGAAATAGGGGCCCAGGTCGTGTGGCAGCAGGAGAGCCCCTCAGGCCTGGGTAACATGGCAGAGCAGAAGCCTCGGGAGGCTTGCAGGCCCCTGAGCAGCGTGGTAGTAGCCAGAGGTAAGGGTGATAGGAAGATAGCAGCTAACATCTGATCTGGACCGCGGGTGCCGCCCAGCGACGTAAAAATGGACACGGGTAAATTGGGGAGGGGTAAGCGGTTCTCCTTTGAGAATCTGTTGCTATTGTGTACTGTTTTCTTTCTATAAATAGTAATAATGGATTTCACTTTGCCAACACTGTGTGTCTTGTGTATCTGGCTTGATCACAGATGAACGTTAACACCCATAGAACGGCTGATGCCAGTAGGCGGATGAATTTTATTCCTAGCACATTCCCTGTGCAATGCAGATAGACAAATATGTACATACACTACATTTAAAGAATTGTGAACAGATCTTATGTATTTATAAGACACACTCAACATGGAAGAATTGGCTGTATTTTGTAGTGTAGTGTAAAATGTAAGGTGTTAAAAATGTAAATATGTTTTTTGCATGAAATGATACATGTTCCATGTTATGGATGAGCTTTCTCAAGGAATAATTCTTATCTTAAAACATTATATATAAAAATAAATTGATTTATCTGATTAATTAATTTGCTACCTCTTCTTCTGAGTTAAGGCACAACACTATTTGATCTTTAAATGTGAAAGAATTTATGGAATTAATTGAAATCTCTATAGCACTTGAACAGTGCAGAGCACATCTCTCTATAATTATCCACCTTGCTCTTGATATAAGGTTACAACTCTCATATGAGAAAATTTTAAGTATCTATTTTTTGACTGTCTCACTATAGAAGATGACGACAGTGATGAGGATGTTTGATTTAAAAAATGCACACACAAAACAAAAACCTCATTTTGTCCTGATCAGAATTATTAACCAAATAAAGCGTATTTTTAGTACTGATGTATGTTATCTCACTGAGCATATAAAATGTGTGGTAATGTTGCTGCCCTACTCATGTCCCATCAGTAATTTTACATTTTCATCCACACAAGACTGACTTCGAACTGCCAGCTTATATAACTTTTTCTCGTAGGGTTTTCTCTGACCTGAGGAACCTGCTGTGCATGCTGGAAGTGCCAGGAAATTAACACACCTTTTTCTGGGAGCAAGACTCAGAGTGTGATTGATTGAAGCTGATGAAGAAATACCCCGAGGTTCTTTGCCTCCAAGTGAGACAACAGTGAGCTGTGTGCTCTAAGCAGAGTCCCATAGTTCTAAACCAGGAATTATCTTCAGTTGCTCACCATGGTAACTTCCGTAATAAAGCACCCTATATTGGTTTCTTTTCCTTCCCCTTCTCATTTCTCTTCTCTCCTACCAATGCTTCCTGGAAACATCTTCCAAATAAACTAATTTTATGCAAATCTTTTTATCAAAGTCTGATCCTGGAGCAACTCAAAATAGTGCAAACAGACCAATAAAAAGTCATATCCAAAATTCTGCCAAATCAAGTCAATAATAAATGAGATGTTGGGAGATAGGCTTGCTTCTTATTTAAGAATACTGTTGAAATTGGGTCAGCAAACAGCTTCCCCAGCTTCTTATATCTGTCAGGGGGAGCACTAAAAGAAAATCCTGGTTAGAGAGGGGATTCTTTCTTCATCATCTTTATTTGGTAAAAGCTGACAATGCGTTCTGCTCATCAGATTTTATCTTTTGTACAGGCAACTAAAGACAGGGGCTGGATTTTCTGATCCATTAGTTAACCTGCTTTAATCTCCTATAATTTTTACCCTACACAGTGAAACACTGAGATGTTACCATCCTCCAAAAAAATTCCATTCTTTACCTTGATTAGATGACTTGGTGGTTAGGTAGAATTCTTCATTTTCAGCTCAGTGTAAACATTGTTTTTTTTTTTTTCCCCCGGTGGATTTTTTTTTTCTCCCTCACTAAACAAGATCTAATTAACCCAGCAAAGTCCTACGATTCTAAGAAGAAAATAATAAATTAACAAGGAAGCCTTTTTGAGATAATAATGAGAAAAGTCAATATCCCTTACAACAACTTGGTTTCCAGACATGTGTGTTTCTGGCTACTTAAGAAACAGTTTCTGGTGTTGGTTGTTAGTATAGTCTTTGTAATGTATTTTTATAATGTGTTTTGTAATGCTTTTTTTAATCATCTAGTTCTGTTTAAGCTTGTTTAAGGAAATGTGAGCAAGAGCCTATTTCCTCTGTTATTTTGCTGTACTTTTACAGAAGCATTATTCTAGAAAACCATGATGGTAAACGATGGATTCAATAAATTCAAGGCTAGTGCTAACAGAAGTGTTGGGGGCAAGGAAAACATACACTCGGTGTAATAGTTTATTCAAGTGAGAAAAAAATCACTGATCATCTGTCAAGAAGTCAACGAGTCCCTATGCAGCAGGGAGATTCTAGTTGACTTGCCACACTTCCATAGATTCAACAACTAAGAAATCAATGAGCCCAAGTGGATTTAGACAGGTGATAACTCATGTCACATCAGTAAGAATAGACTCCATGTTTTCATTGAGTCCCTTTGCTCCTCAAGTCCCACAGATTCAATGAAGACTGAGTCAAGGTGAATGCTGCAAACACAGAGGTCTGTGTTAAAAGTGAGGAACCCAGAGGTTAAGAAGTCCCCAGTAACATAATGGTGTAAGCAAACAACCGAACCTATGCCCCAGAGGAAGACTTTATCTATAATATATACATTACATGTATCTGTATTAAAATGTCAGGAAAAAAAGTTTCTTCTAGTTTCCAAGGCTGTTTCTTAAGGCAATATCCTTGAAAAGATATTCTTGTACAACAGTTGTCACAAGACAGGTAGAAACACAGTGCAGAATTGCCTCCAACACCCTCCATGATGAAGGGGCCTGATGTAATCAGCGTATTACCAGATACTAGTAAAGTTTGCCCTATAATAGGTTTAGCTTTAGTCTCTGCTTTTGGAAAGTTAGACACTCCTCATTAGTAGGACCAGATGAATATTGATGTACAGAAATCCATTTTGTTAGCTCATGGATTATTTCTATTGTAGTGTTGGCACTGTCACCGTTTTGTTGATGATCCCACTGAGGAAACACTGGGTTACCTGAACAGACACCAACTGATATCAAAGTGTTTGAATGGTATTGTTTACCTTATTATTAAGAGCCTCCTCTGTAGGGCATGTCCTTTGGTGGCTGTCTTAACAAAAATACCACAAGTTGATGGCTTTAACAAACAGAAATATATTTTCTCATAGAACGTATTATTAAACCTGCCTTTGACTTAAGCTTTTAAAAACTTATACTAAATAAATCTATTTATGTTAACATATTTGCAGTTTTATGTGAGAATTTTGCACAGATAATTCCTTTTGGTAAATTCAGTAGACGCATCTATCTCCTCACCCCACCCCCATCCCCACATTTGTGATTGTTTGTCACCAACTTTGATTAGATTGTTAGACTTTGTCCTGGTTCTCGCTATTTTATCAGATACTTTCCATATCCTTTAGGTACATGTAAAGGGGTTTCAGGATGCTGACTTACAGATTGTCCCTTGTTTTAGTTATCTAATGCAGCTATAATAGGAATACCCCAAGTGGATGACTTTAACAAACATGAGTTTCTTTTCTCACATCTACTAGGCTAGAAGTCCGAATTCGGAGTGCCAGCTCGAGGGAAGGATTTCTCTGCCAGCTCTGGAGGAAGGTGCTTGTTTCTTCAGTTTCTGCTTCCTGGTCCTTGGAGATCTCCACGTATCTTGTCGTTTATCTTACCCATCTCTCCTTCTGCTTACTTGTTTAGTTTCCTATATATCTCAAAAGAAATTGAGTCAAGACACACCCTGCATTAATCCTGCCTCATTAACATAACAAAGGCAGCCCATTTCCAAATGTCATTATAGCCATAGCAGTAGAGGTCTGGTTTACAACACATATTTTGGGGGGCACAATTCAATTCATAACAGTGGCCATCCTTATACTCTCTTCCCTTAATTTATACTGTCTTTAAATCTTTTTTTTTTTTTTAAATCTCCTTTCCAGTGTCTGTCATCATCATTTGTTTAGTCTTGCCCTTCAATGCCCTGACCATCTAGACTAACCATCAGGAATTATCCATGAATTTATGTGGATACATATCTCTGGTCATCTCTTAATTATGAACAACCAGATATATACTTCAAAATCTTGCCCAGTCTACTTCATTTCATCCCATGGCAGGGGGATAGTGATTCTTGAGTCCACTTGTGAGGTGCCAGCATTCCTCATATAACTGTACATAGGGAAATCCTTCTGGGGCCAAAATGGGAGTGAGCTGAGGGAAAAAAGAGCCATTGCAGGAGCAATAGGTTTCACTGGTGCTTGAGGCACTTGGTTATGTCATTGTTGTTGTTGTCATTATTAGCTGCTATGGAGTTGGCCTCCAACTCACAGTGACCCCATGCACAATGGAATGCAATGCTGCCTGGTCCTGCACCTTCCACATCATTGGTTGCTGATCAGACTATTATGATCCATAGAGTTTTCATTGACTTTCAGAAGTAGATCACCAGGCCCTTCCTCCTAGCCTGTCTTAGTCTGGAAGCATTGCTAGAGCTTGTTCAGCATCATAGAAACATGCAATCCATCTGTGACAGTCAAGTGGTGATGCACATGACGTTCATTGGCTGGGAATCTAACCCAGGCCTCACAGAAGGGAGATGAGACTTCTACTGAACTACCAACGTGTTTTGTCATTGTTGTTAGCTGCTGTAGAGTTGGTCCCTGACATGGCAACCTCATGCACAATTGAATGAAACATTGCCCAGTTCTCTATCCACCCGCACTGGACATTTGTGATCCACAGGGTTTTCACTGGATGATCAATTCTTTTGCTTGGTTCGTCAGTTCATGAGAGGCAGTTCAGATTCCATAGTGGCAACACAATTCAGAAGTTTAGTCTCTATGTGTTTCAACAATAAACCAGGGATTGAGAATAGGTATTTTATGAAAAGAACATCTTTTCTTCTTAATCTGAGTTTGTTCTGTTATTCCATTATTGTAGCTTGCAGAGATTTCATACAACAAACCAATCTGATCCAGAAAATGTGAGTAATATTTCTTCCAAGTTATTGAGCCAAAATGCTAGAGCACATTGTTCTCTAGTCCAGCTGAAGATCTTTATCTTGCTTTGGATTTGGATAAAAACTGGCAACAGTAATTTTCCTCTAGAATCTCCAAATGATTGTCACAGGAAGGCCATGCTACAATGGCCTACCTACATAACCCTGTCAAAAAATATATCTCCCCCATATCTGTTTCAAATTTCAAGAAAAAAAATCTTATTGGATTGACTCAAATCATACTTTCAACCTTTGAAAAATCACAATGAACAGAAAAAAGAAGTCTACAGTTTTGACTAGGTCTAGGCCATGAGTCTTTCTCTATGTCCAGAGAATAAGAGGAGTATACACTAGCTGCCTGAAGAGAAGGATATGGAATTTCAAAAATAAGATAGTGGCTGTGAAAATGTAGGAACCAGCTCCACCCCTAAAATTTTTTCGAGTTGATATGCCATATTGATTTTTTCTCAGATTTAAAAAAAAAAACCTGGCTAGCCTTAACAAACGATAGGGTGTGAATAGTTCTAATGTATTATTTCAGGCAATAGTAATTCTAAAACTTTATATAAATTAAATGTAAAAATAACTTGTCTCCATCAAAGAAAGGTGGACAAAGCAATGTTTCCAAAAGCATGTTTTATAGAACTCTAGGAAAAAAAAAATTTTTTTTTTTTTTTTTAGGAAGACAAGATTTTTCATGCACACACACAATTAGATTAATAAATTGGAGATGCAAATTGATGCCTATTTTTCTAGCAAAAATCTTGAGAAGTCTAATAAGGAAAAATTTTTAAAATGTTAATTCCTTAATTTGGAACATTTATGAAGACATAGAAACTTTTATCAATGTAGGTCCTGCTAATGTGTGACTACTAATTATAGAACATTTGGGGAATACTAAGTAGAAGAAATTAATATTTTTTAATCATTAAATAAAATTATTCTATGTGCTAATGTCACATTTATTCAAGTACATGGGAGAATCCTCAGATGATGTGAATGTTTAATCCTTAGCTAACATTTCCTTCCACTTGATAGGATACGTAATTTTTAAATGGAAGTGAACGCTCTAATGCAATATAAAGTGGTTCATTTCTGTGGTTCAGAGAAAAAAAATAACAGCTATTCATGATATTCAAAGCAACTGCTAAGTCTTTAGTCATATTCCCTTTTACAGAGTCTGTGGATCATTGAAACACAACATTCAGGGGCCTGTGATGCTGCCTTAATGAAAACTGCTCGTGCGCTTACTGCTTCAGAATCCCCATGAATATAGAAGGCAATTATGTGAACAGGTGCAGCCAAGTAACTATGTTTCATGCTCACTGAAATATCACAAACATTTAAATTTAATAAAGTTAATCCACAAATATGTACTTTCATACATAACAATAAGTTAATATACATTCATGAAAATGCAAATATAGAAGTCAAAGCCTGGAAAGTGATTAACTTTCCTTTTTAGCAAATGGATACAATAATTTCAGCTCCATGCAAGATTCTTTCTACAGATGGAATTAATTTAGAAGTAAAAACAGGTTGATATATTTTCACCAACCTTACAGTATTTGCCGTAGTGAAATTGGGTGATTCATATTAGTAGGAAACATAAAAGCAAAAGGTAAATTTTTGATTTTCTAGGATCAGGACCTATAATAACTATGGCATGCAATATTGCAGAGTCAATGATTTCATCAAAAAGTTAAGTAAAATTAAATTTATAAAAACTAGTGTTTTCTTACTAAAATCAATAAATATTTTTAAAATTTGTAATAAAAACATATAATATGTAATAACACTGCACTGATTCATTAAAATTTTCCTGAGGAGAAATGATAAAAGTAGCAGTAAAAAAAAATTATTAATTCTAATTCTAATACTGTCAAGACCTCTTGGCACTTCCTTAAATTAATCCTTAATCCCAATAATAATAGTAGGTCTATATAACTGTATCTGATATAGAAGGATTAAAGAAATTGTGAGGAAGATCTTATGGCTATTTTGTGAATAGTACAATAAGTATAGACTTATTGTCTGGAATAATGCAATTAGAAAGTACAAGGGTTTTTTTTTTTTTTAAGGTATGTGGGCTTTCAATTAAATATTTTTCTGAAAATAATCCAGATCCTATGCAATTTATCATCTTCAAGTTTCCAGTATATGAGATAGAATGACTTGTCATATGGAAAGGCAGTAAACTGTGACACATAATCTTAAGTAGCAGTAAAGAGAAACACATTATGAGATTACATATATGCTCAAATTATAAGAGCATTTAAGTGGTTACTGTAAATATGCTTAATGACTTAAAGAATAAGACAGAAATAATGAATAAAAAGATGAGAAATCACAGGAAAGTAATGAAAATAATTTCTTGAAATAATAGAAATTTGAGAACTGAAAATACAATACTGAAATAAAATAAAATACTAACTGGGTTTAAGAGAAAATTTGGAACTGCAGAAGAAAGAGTCATAGAACTTGGAGAGAGGCAAAATGAAAACAACTAGTCTAAAAAAATTAAAATGTATATAATCTAAAAATATTGTATGACCTAAGGTATATTCAATTAGATTTCCAGTAAGATAAGGAAAGAATAGGGTAGGGAAAAAAAAAAGAATATAGTATTTCCAAAATCCAGAGGAAATATGTCAACCATTTGATCCCAAAACTCCAAGAACAAAATGCGATAAAAGCAAAGAAAACCAAAACTAAGCATGTCATAAATTTCTGAAAATCAAGTATGATAAGAAAATTATAAAGCAGCTGAATAAAAAAGAAAATATTACATAAAAGGGAAGAATTATACAAAGAACTGCTAACACATCATCAAATAAAATGAAGGAAAAAAGTAACAGAATACAATTTTTCGAATACTCCATTAGGAAAAATATGGCCATCCCGAATTCTAAATCCAGCAAAGAAAAATTCCCCATAATAAGAGTGAATAAAGATACCTTCAAACTTTTTTAAGCCAGAGGATTTGTCACCAGGAGAAACGCACTAAAAGAAGTGCTAAAGGAAACTTTTCAGAATAAGTAAAAAAAAAAAAAAAAATTTTTTTTTGAATAAGTAGGCTGTGAAAATTTAAGTATGCATATTTTACCTGCAGAACATTAAAATGAAAAGAGGTAGAGCCAAAAAAGCTAATAGAGGAAATATAATAAAATAGTAACAAAACAATGAGTACTAAAACTGACCAAGGAAAAATAAGGTAATAATGGAGGAATGGCAAGGTGGACAAGACAGATGGAGGAACTAAAATAGCAAGATGGTAGACTTAAGCCAAACCGCAGCAATAATTACATTAAAAGTTAGTGGAATAAACATTCCAATTAAAAAGAGAAAGATTATCAAACTGGTTAAAAAAAAAAAAACAAGAAAAAAAAAAAACAAGAACCAATTTCAAAATAGTAAAATCTTACAGACTTCATTTTCTGATCATGGTAGAATTAACTGAGAAAATAACAACAATAATATATATGAAAAATCCTCCAACGTTTGGAAATAAAGCTGAATGCATTTTTTTCTTTTTCTTTTTAGTTGAACTTTAGATGAAGGTTTACAGAACAAACTAGTTTCTCATCAAACAGTACACACATTATTGTATGACACTCTCACTTCTCAAGCCTGGGTTCACTATTACCAGCTTTCCTGTTTCCTCCTGCTTTCCAGTCCCTACCCCAGGGCTGGTGCGCCCCTTTAGCCTTGTTTTTTTCCATGGGCCTGTTCAATCTTTGGCTGAAGGGTGAACCTCAGAAGTGACTGAATTACTGAGCTGAAAGGGTGTCTGGGGGCCACACATACTCTCAGGGGTTTCTCCAGTCTCAGGCCAGCAAGTCTGATCTTTCTTTTTGAGTTAGAATTTTGTTCTACATTTTTTCCAGCTCTGTCCTGGACCCTCTATTGTCATCCCTGTCAGAGCAGTCAGTGGTGGTAACCAGGCATCATGTAGTTGCACTTGACTCAGTCTGATGGAGGCCGTGGTAGACGTACTTTAGACTAATCTTTCCCTTGTGGCTTTAGTTTTCTTCATTCTTCCTTGCTCCTGAAACAGTGAGACCAGTGGAGTATCCTAGACTGCCGCTCACGGGCTTTTAAGACCCCAGACACTACTTACCAAAGTAGAATGTAAAACATTTTCTATATCAACTATGATATGCCAGTTGAGCTAGATGTTCCCTGAGACCATGGTCCCCACAACCCTCAGCCCAGCAATTCAGCGCCTCAGGGAGTTTGCATGTGTCTGTGGAGCTACCGTGACCTTGTCTTGTACTAGTTATGCAGGCTTCCCCAGTATTGTTACTGTCTTACCCTTCACCAGAGTTAACTCTTATCTATTGTCTATTAAGTGTTTTTCCATCCTTACCCCTCCCCTCCCTGGTAACCACCAAAGATCGTTTCTTTTTGTATGTAAACCAAGCTGAATACATTTTAACAAGTCATAGGCAAAAGAAAAAAAATCTCAAGGGAAATCAGAAGATACTTCAGACAGAATGATACTTAAACACAGCGTAGCTTATCAAAATATGTGATATGCTTTTAGCAGCACATGGAAATACAGTTTCATCCCAGTTATCTACTGCCGAAGGGTAAAACACTCTCAAACCAAGTGGCTTAACAACAATTCATTAGTACCTCTTATGGTTTTGTCTTTCAACAAGCCTCATTTAAATTGCTCTTGCTTATTGCCTCTCCTTCAGTTGCAGTCAAATAACAACTGGGACTGAAAGCGTCTGGTTCCATAACTAGGATCCTCCCACCCCAATAAGGTTGCCTCCCATGGCTGACATTTGATCCTGGTTGTTGACTGTTGGCTCAGATGGGACCGTTAAAGTACCTACATTGAGTACCCATGTAGCTTGGTGTTTCTCACGACATGGATGCCGAGTTCTGAGAGGGCGTGACTGAAATGTAAAAAGACAGAAAGGCGAGGCTGCTAGACCTAATAATCTTTATATGTGAAACTGGAACTATTTGAAAGCTGTTGTGAAATCGGTTAAAACCGTTCAAATTTAAGCCATTCAAATAGTAAGGAAAGTGAAAATGGGATTATATAATGATAAGAAGAAAGAAACTGTAATTACATTTTTTTGTTTTTTTATGCTCATAATTATGCATTATATACGTGTGTGTGTGTATATATATATATATATATACATGTAAAACCGAAACCAAACCTATTGCCTTCGAGTAGATTCTGACTCATAACCACCCTATAGGGCAGAGTAAAATTGTCCCACAAGGTTTCCAAGGAGCAGCTGGTGGATTCGAACTACAACATTTTGGTTAGCAGCTTGATCTCGTAAACACTGTGCCACCAGGGCTCCATAGAACAACATATGTGTATAAAAATGATAGGTATATCAATGCATAAGAAGTAACAAATTGGTGAGAGAAGAGGGGTGAGATTTTACATTTATGTTTGTCTAAACTCACATTTTTCTCTGTTACAGTGCCATGTAAATTTGAATCTTTTAATGATAATGTATTCATATATTATTCTTGTAATTGAAAAAATTAATTGGTAATGAGTAAATCACTACAATAGTATACACACTGCTGTGTGATAAACATGTGCACACAATGCCCATGATAAATTAGGGAAGTAAAACGAAACAGTGATTCAAGAAATTTAATCACAGAATTTATTTTTATAATTTTAAGAAAATAAACATCTTATCCTTTGGTATGAAGAGCCAGAGAAGGTGAATACTGAAATTAGTACATTGGCCAAGAAAGAGAGATATGAATTTGCTCATTTTCTCTTTCGGAAACAATCTCACTTATAGCCTTTCCTTTGCACCCAAGAAGTTGATTTCACAGGTAACTGAAAAACAAAAACACTCAAATGGAGAGGCCAGAGGCAAAAACAGAGAAGTGACAGGGGCTTCTGTGTATACGACTCACAGAACACAAAATGCCAATGGTTTCTAATCCAAATCCATTTTTATGGTATAATATTCTTCATCGAGTGTTTATGGATCTCACAGAGACAGCTTGGTACTCCGAAAAGAACTAATTCTCCTAACACCACCAAGTCATTCTAACTAAGACCTTTTCAAAATGAAGATGTGATCCCATTGCTCTATTTGGATTAGTGCTTCTAAGTACCTGTTTGGTCCTTCTAAACCCCATTTAATCTGAGGACATATTTCTGCCTACTTGTTTTACACTCCTGCCAGATCCATCTGTTACACTCTTCTCCTTGGATGAGGTCCTTTAAGAACTCCTGCTTCCAAATGACTGGCGAAACTCTTAGGCTGTTAGATGATGCTTCTGCAAGGTAGTGGTGGTGAGATTTTGTCAACAATAGCTCATACATTTTTATAGCTTCTATTCCATCCCTCATTGTATCAAAGAAACACTGTTCTGTATGGGAGCAAATTATAGACCTGAAGCTGGTTCATGAAATTTGGTAACTTCAAGAACAGAAAAGACTGCAAATACCAAAGGCATTTTTATTATTGTAATCTATGTTATTTTAATATGTTATTTTAATAGCAACCTAGTCCCTAGACAAGAATAATGGTGCATTCCAAAAGTAATAAACATGCTACCAATGAGAACTATTTTCAGAGAAAATAAGAACTGCACGAAAATATTATTTCTCCAAATTCTACTTAAATAATATGGTTCTAACTGGTTAAAAAAAGAAAGCATCTTGAAAATGAAAATTCAAATAAAAGTAAAAACATACCAGTTTAAATCTAAAATTAAAAAAATAAGTAAAACTTCCTCAACACTGCAACTCAGAGACTTTTGAAGAATTTACACACAGACACCTACCTCTCTCTGTCCACCTCTCTCAGGAGCTAGAAATATCTATTGATAAATATGTAGAGCAGAGTTACTCTTAATTACTTTTAATTAAAAAGTTAGAGTTGGGTTTTTGTTTAAACTATAAATACTGTTTTAAAAAAATCACATAAATGTGAACTAGTAAAAGAAAGTTTAAGGTGTGGGAGAGAAAACTGTAAAGGTTTGAAAAAAATCACAAAATCTAGGGGAATTTTTAAGTCAATTTACTGTGCATAGATATTTTTTCCTGCATCTACCTTTGTCCCAAATGCCTTGATCAAATCTTCTTTGGTCTAGTGTGATCATAATGAGTCTGTCTTCATTTTAGTGGTAAATTTAAAAGTAAGCAGGTAATCCAGTTTTAGTTTTGGAAATGTTTCTATAGCGCTTAAAAAAAGATACACGCTCAGAAGAAGAAATCATTTTCTCTCTTTGGGTGTGTGGTGTGTGAAAATGTAGCAGCTGAGGCTCTTTGATCATTACTGGAGAGCGATGACAATATTGATGATGGTAGCTGCAGATTTGGGCAGTGTTTGGATCCTTAAAGACATCCCTGAGACACTGAATTAGCTATACCCTGCTCTACTCAGAAACATAACGTTATGTGAAATAATGCATCTTCTTCTTGGATTTTTCTATTACTCTTTTTTTTTTTCCAGTAATAGAAATAATCTTGATACATTAACAGAAGACCAACATTTGTCAAAGTTGTTAATAAGACTCACCTGGGACATTGTTTTAAAAAACAGCAATGCCCAGACTAAACCCTAGACAAGGTAAGTCACAATCTCCAGGCATCAGTTGTTTTTGTTTTTAATTTTTCCCATTGACTCCAATCTGCAACCAAAGCTGAGGACCACTGAGGTAGACGGGTGAGTTTCCTATGCAGGCCTATAGATCTCTATCAACAATAATTTCTTTCTGGTGCAGGAGAGGGTAGGTTTTGGGGTCTCTGTAAGTTACAGTCTTCCCTCTGGAGCAGGGGAACAGATAACTGCTTTACTCATTATTGGAACTTGTTGTTGGGTGACTTTGAGTTGGCCCCAACTCATAGCAACCTTATGTATAACAGAAAAAAATGTTGCCTGGTCCTGCACCATCTTGACAATTGTATGTTTGAGCCCATTTTTGCAGCCGCTGTGCCAATTTGATCAGACAGTGTCGTATTGTTTTCCATAAAATTTTCAATGGCTGATTTTCAGGAGCAGATTGCCAGACCTTTCGGAAGTTCTGTTGAAACCTGGGTGACCCCACTGGTATTTGAAATGCCAGACCATAGCTTCCAGCACCAGAGCAGAAAGCAAGCCACCATAGTAGCACAAACTGACAGATAGGTGGTGGTTGTTGAAACTAATTTAGCTTTATTCTTCTATCTCCACTGAGCAAGTCTAAGTTACCACAGGCTTTTCTCTGTCTCTCCGTTTGACAGTCTGTAATGTGTGAGTGTTCACTTTCTAAAGAGTCGTTTGTGCTTTATCTTAAGGGACACATCATTTTTTCTTACAGCTTTTGAATATTCATAGAAAAATGGATGGACCAAGAGAAAACTGGCCATTTGTTCCTTAGGAAATAATTAACTTAATTTTTCAATAATGATCATTAACCTAAGTACATAAAGCTCATGTTGGCTTTTTTGTTTGTTCTTGTTTTTATAAATGGCGATGGAAATTTGCATGAATTCCACTGGAAAAACATCTGCTATAACCTTTTCAGAATCTCTAATTATGGTGCCTCTACTCTGACATTTCTGGAAATCTAAGCCCTATTTTCTAGGAATGGCCCAAATAATTGATTCATTGGTGGCATCTTTTAGGGATAGCAGCTGCTTCCCCAACATGGGTTTTGCTCCCGCCATCTGCATGACTACTTCCTTGTACCAAGGAATGCACTCCAGGGGAGGCCATTCCTCTGGTGCCTTTTAATCAGCTGTATCATTCATCAGAAAATTCAGGCTTGCAGAATTAATCCTGCATCGACAGGGAAAGGAATGTTCTTTTTGACACTACCCAGTGGAGAGCAGAAACCTAAAGGTTGTTAAGAACCCTGGTCACAGGGTGGCCATAGTTTTTGCGCCTGAACAAAGGCACCTTCCTCTTACCGTCCTTCCCCTTCTCCCTTGCACTCCAGTGCATATACCTCTCTAAAGGTTTATGCTAAATAAATCCACAGCCCTCAGTTCCCTTTTGCCCACCTCCTATGCCGCATCCAGGGGCATACGTGATGGAGGTCTTTTTCCTTCCTCATGATGAATTCGACCCTGTTCCTCTTCATCCTGGTTACTGGGTAAGTAATAAGCTTGTGATCATACCTCCGAGTAATGCTGTTACTTTGCTAGATCTCACAGCCCTGCACAAACTTACTGATTTTTCATTCTCAGCACATTGCACATCTCTCCTCTCCTCTCCTCTCTCCTTTTCTTTTCTGAACTGTTATTTTTGGTTTATATTTTCACTGTCAGTTCAATGAGATGTTTGGAAGAAGCATGATGAAAGTGTGTTTTGCTCCAATTACTTATTTCCTTCCGTTTTTCAACTTGAAGCCTGAGTTTAACTTTGGGATTATGGGATCTTATAGCTTCTCCACATATTGGGATTTATTTTCGATGATTCAATGGTGTTTTCAATGGAGAGATATTCTGTAGTGTCTTCTATTTGTGCCGTCCAACAGAAATCACTGAAATATGTATTATGAAATACATGCATAGAATTTTTTCTACTTTAATATTCTTTAAAAACTTGCATTGTTATTTGGGAACTCCAAAATCAGATATCTAGACAAGTTTTTAATGCATGTTTATATATGGTGTGTACTCAGCTCCATTAATCAGCCTACTACACAATTTGTGTGTTATTTTCTTATTAAATTATTTTATAGTATTTGTTTAATTATGTGTTCATTTAAAAATCATTTATGCCCTTTTATTTCCTAAATCAGAGCATTATAGAAGATCATTCAAATTACCAGTAAATATCTCCTTTTTGTAATATGTTATCCTTTTTTAATTTAAATAATAAAAATGTAAAACAATTTATCTTACTTTTCCACACAAGGAATTTATAATTACTATTGAGAGGCACAGGTTTCAACATCTATCTATTTAACCAAAGCATAATGGTTACTGTTTTTCTACCCTTATGTTGCTTAAAATATTCATGGTGTATTTTAGGCCATTATTTCTTTAAATGTTCTTCTGCACACCACCATATTTTAGGAACTTCATTATTTGTACAGAGCCCTGGTGGAGCAGTAGTGAAGAGCCCAGCTGCTAACCCAAAGGTCTGCAGTTTGAACCCACCAGACTCTCTTCAGAAGCCCTAGGGGATAGTTCTTCTCTGTTCTATAGAGTCAACACAAGTCAGAATCAACTCAATGGCAATGGATTTGGTTTTTTGGTTATACATATTCAATTATTTGAATTATTTTTATCACCACTGTAATTTTATTTATTCACTTCTAATTAATTACGAAATATTTAATATATGCAAAATAACAAAGAATATTGTAATTAATAAATTATGTAAAAAACAAACTGAAGGCATGGAACTTTATTACGATTAAAGACCCTGTATGTCTTTCCCAAAAGCATTGCCTTGCCTATCCTAAATACATTCTGATACCCTCAATTTGGAGTTTATGATAAATGTTATTGTTTAAAGTTTTGTAAATACAGGACAATGTTTTGCATGCCTCAAACATTTTAAACTGGAATTTATTCTATATGTATATTCTTTCAACATTTTTTCTTAATGCCGTGTTTGAGTAAATCAGTTGACATAATGTAAAATAGTGCTGATTATTTTATTTTTATTGATTAATAGGATTTACTTTATAATTATATGATTTATTTAGCTTGTCTATTTTTTATTAGGAAAACCCTGGTGGCCTAGTGGTTAAGTGCTACGGCTGCTAACCAAAGGGTCTGCAGTTCCAATTCACCATGCGCTCCTTGGAAACTCTATGGGGCAGTTCTACTCTGTCTCACAGGGTCACTATGAGTTGGAATCGATTCGAGGGCACTGGGTTTGGGTTTGGTTTTTGGATTTTTTATTAATTTATCTTATTTCTTTTTATTCTTTTAAAACAATGCATCTCTATTACTTTTTTTTCATTTCGCCGTGTGTGTATATAATGATTCTCGATTTAATGTATGCATATTTATGTACCACTCAAGTTTCAGTTAAAAAAAAACAGTAGATACTGCTAAACTGTCTTTTAGTATTTACTGACATTAAGTTTTGCCTGTTTTATAAGTGTGAAATATTATCTCACTTTAGTATTGATTTTCAGTTTACCTGTTACTAGTGATATTTAACACATTCAAATTTTTTAACCATTCAAGTTTTCTCTTTTCTATTCATAAATTTGGCAAATTTTGTTTTTGTTTTTCTTTTTGAATTTTAGAATATTCTGCATATGTGTGTTTTGTGTGTTTATATATGAATATACTAATGTGTGTGTGTGTAGCAGTTAAGTGCTATGGCTGCTAAACAAGAGGTCGGTAGTTCAGATCCACCAGTCGCTCCTTGGAAACTCTGTGGGGCAGTTCTACTCTGTCCTATAGGGTCGCTATGAGTCAGAATCAACTAGACGGTAGTGGGTGGAGTGGGTGTGTGTGTATAATTTTTGATTATGTGTTGCAAAAATATTGTTCATGATCTTTGGGTCTTGATTCTAGAAGTTTGTAACAGCAAAGTGGTCTAATTTACCAATGTCTTATTCATGGTTTTTGTTACTTGTGCCTGAGAAATATCTCTCCTGAACCTAGGACATCATTTTTTTTTTTCTAAGCATTTTAAACTTTTACCTGTACATTTAATTATCTTTCCTGCAACTTTTATTAAAATGTTTGTTCTTGCCTCACTGATCTCAAAGAAACTTGTATGATTTTTTTCTTATACCCTTAAATCTTCTCCTGGGCTCTGTCTCTCCATCAATACCGCAGTGAGTTTATTAACAGAGGTGTACAAAAAATATAAAGCTATCTGTTTATGACGCCCTAGCTCTTTTTGCTCCTTCATTAAAGAGAAGGGTGTTGGTTTTATAAATGTTAGAATTTATTTTTCAAATTATCTAAATGAATATTTAATATTTATATGGGTATTGAATTAATTATGTAAAACTATTTAGAGAAATTGGCATATTTATCATATAAAAGTTTAAAAGTTTCATATCCTCCTTGGGAAGTGACACTATGATCTTTATGAACTGACTGTATTTATCCTTCTTGATATCTTTTTTTCCTTTAAGTAGGTTTTGTATGAATATTTTTGTTTTTCCATATTCTTGGAAAACATTGGTGTATTTGATCATTTTTCATTTAGAATGAAATGTAGTGAGAATGTAGTGGCATCTCAGTGTCTACTTAATTTGAATTACCCTGAAGAAATTGAGCACTTTTTCATGTTTTAATTGCACATTTGAACAGCTTCTTTTGTGAAGTATCGATTCAACACTGTTGTTCATTTTGCTAATATCTTACCTCTGTTATTAGTATTTATTTATAAAAGACTTTTTTTATTTCTTTTCTATGAAAAATCTTTTGCTAGATATATGTACTATGAATATTTTCTTCTATAGCGTGAGTTGCTTTTCACAATCTCAATGGCATTTTCAGACAAAGCAAAGTTCTTAATTTTATTATGATCTAATTTTCTGTTTTTTTTAAAATGGGTAGTATGTTAATGTGCCACCAGACATATGTCAGTTTGTCCTATTGTGGTGGCTTGCTTGTTGCTGCGATGCTGAGAACTATGCCACTGGTATGTCAAATGCCAACAGGGTCACCCATGGTGGACAGGTTTCAGTAGAGCTTCCAGACTCAGAAAGACTAGATAGAAGGATCTGGAGGACTACTTTGGAAAAACATTGGTGATTGAAAACCTTATGAATATCAGGAATACATTGTCCCTGTGCCAGAAGATGAGCCCCTCAGGCTGGAAGGCACTCAAAATACAACTGAGGAAGAGCTTACTACTCAAAGTAGAGTTGACCTTAAGGACATGGATGGAGTAAAGCTTTTAGGACCTTCATTTGCTGGTGTGGCATTACTCAAAATGAGAATAAACAGCTGCAAACATCCAATAATAATTGGAATGTGGTATGTATGAAGTACGAAACTAGGAAAATTGGAAATCATCAAAAAAGAAATGGAACACATAAAAATCAATATCCTAGGCATTAGTGAGCTAAAATAGACAGGTATAGCCCATTTTGAATCAGAAAATTGTAAGGTATACTGTTCCAGGAATGATGAAGAGGAATGGTGTTGCATTCATCATCAAAAAGAACATTTCAAGATCTATCCTTAAGTACAATTCTGTCAGTGATAGGATAATACCCATATGCCTACAAGGAAGATCAGTTAATGAGACTATTATTCAAATTTACTAACCAGCCACTAATGCTAAAGGTGAGGAAATGGAAGATTTTTACTAACTACTATCTGAAATTGTGAAACCAGCTGTCGTTAAGGGAACTCACAAGGGAAGTGGGGTGACAAAACTTCCAACATTACTTTTTTGTTGGTCTGTAGGGTCGTGATGAGTCAGAATTGACTCGATGGCACTGGGTTTGGTTTGTTTTTTTGGAGCAAAAAAAATATCATTTAACGCTACCCTTGGGTCATTGCTCTCTCAAACAAATGGATGAACACTGAAGTTTCCTACACTTAGAGCACATTCTGTCACCACTATCTTTCAGGGTTGCTCCTAAATGGGAAAGAATGGGAAAGCTGGACGATGAAAAGGAATACCGAAGAAAAACTGATGCCTTTGAATTATGGTGTGGGTGAAGAATTTTGAATATACCTCGAACTGCCAGAAGAACAAATATCTATCTTGGAGGAAGTACAGCCAGAATGCTTCTTAGAAGTGAGGATAGCAAGACTTTGTCTTATATACTTTGGACGTGTTATCAGGAGGGCTCAGTCCCTGGAGAAGAACATCATGCTTGGTAAAGTAGAAGGTTAGTGAAAGAGGAAGACCCTCAATGAGTTGGATTGATACAGCAGCCGCAACAATGGGCTCAAGCATAACAACGATTGTGAGGATGGCACAGGATTGGGCAGTGTTTTGTTCTGTTGTACATGGGGTCGCTATGAGTCAGAATCGACTTGAGGGCACCTAACAAAAACAGCAACTTAATTGGGGTCATAGAGTAGTAACAGTACATTTTTGACTTGCAAAACCACACCAAGTTGACTTACCTGGAAAGTAACCAGATGTTTTTCTGCTCTACCACCTGGTCACAGAGACTGATCTATTAGTGTATTCTGAGGGAGAGTCATCAATGAAAGATATGGAGGTGATGTGAGAGCCCAGGTCATCTTTTCGAGAAGTGTGTTTATGCTTTGTGTACTTGCTGATAACCAGCCTTATCCCAGATATACTAATTTCATCATAAAAGGATTGCTGCTTTGCATGCCTGACCTTTTGACCTTAGCTAGCAGTCTGATAGGTCAGGTCATATAGTCATTAGTGCATAGTCCTGTGTAGTAGACTACATGATTTACAGTTACATTTGTACAGATCAATAGGGTTTTTTTTTTTTTTTTAAGTATATCACCATAATTATTCTGTATTTTCTGCCAGAGCCTAAACTGGTAAATAAATTGAAAATAAGAGGGATCATTCTTTTATATTTTTAACTTGCATCCTTTTAATCTAACAATATTACTAGTCTAATCTCTACCATCCCTGTCAGGGTGCAATATTGTTTTGATTTATATATTATTTTTTTGTTTTTGCAAGTAGGCTGTTTCAGAGGACTTCCACTTTCTTGCCTTCTACCATAAAAGCTCTTACTCCATGTGATAAAGATTCAGTGTAAGGCGTCTGTGAGCTATTAATTATTTCTAGCCCAATTATGCTTTTGAGAATCAGAAAAATAAGCATTGAATGTGTTTAGAGACATCCAGGACCAGGACTCCATTTCTTATCTATGACTCATTCTAACACAGGGCCCAATGTCAGCTCAGACTGCTTATCCATTAGCCCTTAAATATATTCTAGAATCTCATTACACTGGTATATAGTAAATTGGGTAAATGGCCCTTTGGAGAAGGGCAAAGGCAATTGCTACACTGTTATAACATTACAGATTCCTTCTTCAGGGGAAACTTGAACTTTTCTTCAGTTCATATATTTTTTAGCTGGGAACTGTGTCATGTCTGGAAGCTGGGTGATTTTCATGGTCCCTTGAGGCAGTTGACTTGACCCTGTTACTCCATACTTGATTTTTTTATTTTGTAAGAAAAAAAAAAAATTACTTGCCGCTGCCCCATTCATTACCTTGTACCATAAAGAACATGGTTTATTAATCATAACCATATAATCCTATTGGTCATGCTTCCCCGCTTGCTACTATGATCCTGCTGCCTTCTATATATAGTAATTGTATTTTCCTTGTCTCTGATAGTTAATTGTTGATAGCCGGAGTTGTATCATCCCCATGGATACTAGGAAACCCAATTCGCAATATTCTTACTATCACTACCAACCGACACAAGATAACAACTACTCATATTCCTAATGATGACAGTGTCCTCTTCAACAATACTTTTCTTATTGCCGTCATAAATAAAGTATCTTCTGGGATCTTGAACTTTTGGGCTCTAGGGTCTTGTTTGATAGGTCCATTCTAGCATGTCCATTTCAGTCTTTTGATCCCTTTCTCAATTCTCCGCAAAAGCAGTCTATCATCTCCACTTAATTTTTGTAGGCCATCATTTTCTCCAAGTTCTAGGGAGCCCATCTCCAAAGCATAATTTATGACTGGTTTGGTGTGCCCATGCAAATTCATTAAATCTTAGATAATGGGACAGTGTTCTCATATCAACAAATTCTCCCTTATTCAGTCTTATACTCTCCAAGTCATAACCCCTTTTTCCAGTACGTTATCAAGGCCTTTGCATGGCCATATTCTCCAAGTTCCTAGACGTTCATATTAACAGCTACTTCAGTGACTGACCTCCCTCTTCCCTTACCATAGCTATTATTTTGCCAGTCAGACTATGCTAAGATTTGACCCTATTTATTGGTGTAATGGCCAGGAGCATAAGAAAAGGCATTTCTTTTTTTTTTTTTTAATAATTTTTATTGAGCTTTAAGTAAACGTTTACAAATCAAGTCAGTCGGTTACATATAAGCTTACATACACCTTACTCCATACTCCCACTTACTCTCCCCCTAATGAGTCAACCCTTCCAGTCTCTCCTTTTGTGACAATTTTGCCAGTTTCTAACCCTCTCTACCCTCCCATCTCCCCTCCAGACAGGAGATGCCAACACAGTCTCAAGTGTCCACCTGATACAAGTAGCTCACTCTTCATCAGCATCTCTCTCCTACCCATTGTCCAGTCCGAGAAGGCATTTCTTGAGGAGAGAAATTATTTTCTTGCAAGAACTAAGTCTAAGTGAATGTCTTTACCATGTCTTTAGGAATGAGTTGGGGGTAAGAATGGGGCTGCTGTTCTCCAGCCAGGGAGAATGAACCACTTCTTCACGTCAATAGAGCTCAGTAAAATTCAGGTTCGAGCTTCTCAAACACATCAACAAAGATATCCACAGACTAAAACTGAGGGTCTCATATCTTTAACAAGGCCTTGATTTTGGTGTTGAATATTGTCAAAATGTTAATTTATCCTTTGAATAAATTCTGCTTTTTTACATTCAGAGCTCCAAACTGGTCTATGGCACAGTAGCCTTCTAGGAGAAGGGGATATAGGTTTTCTGACTCTCATACTGAATTTGGAAAACTGACTTAGCTGATCCTGTCATTTTTTTCATTTCAATGTATAAGCTGTTCTAATAACAGCCACTCCATCCTACAGTTTTTATAATTATCATGCCTTATATCCCTCAAATGCTAAAAATACCACATTGTTTAATTCACCTCCATTCACCTCTATCACAGACCAATTTTCCACATTTAAGAGCTTGTTACCCGAAGGTCAAAGACTATAGCATTTAGTATGGATTATGCCTGAACATTAAAAAAAGCAAAAACTAAAATCTCACAACTGAACCAATAAACAACATCATGATAAATGGAAGAAAAAAAATTGAAGTTGTCATTGATTTAATTCTAGTTGGATCAACAATCAATGTCTAAGGAAGCAGCAGTCAAAAAAAATCAAATGATGAATTGCAATCGGCAAGCCTCCGGTGAGAAAATCTCCATAAAGTTTTACAGACCAAAGTTGTCAATTTGAAAACTAAGTTCTGCATGTTCCAATTACCTCATATGCATGCAAAATCTGGACAATGAAAAAGGAAGACAAAGGAATAGATGCATTCAAATTGTGGCACTGGCAAAGAATATTAAACACATCATGGATTGCAAAAAGATTTAACAGATCAGTTTTAGAAGAAAAACAATCAGAATGCTCCTTAGAAGCAAGGACGGCAAGACTTAGACTTGTTAACTTTGGACACATTAGGAAAGACCAATCACTAGAAAAAGACGTGTTTAGTAAGTAGTGGGCCAGAGATAATGAGGGAACCACTTAATGAGATGGATTGACAAGATAGTCACAACAGTGGTCTCAGACATACCACCGACCTTGAAGATGGCACAGGGCCGGACATTTCCTTCTGTCATACATAAGACTACCATGATTTAGAGCTGACTCAATGGTAACAAACAGCAACAATAACAATAACATTATTAGTGCTATAGCACTCTGGGTTTATCACTATTCCACTTAATTTAAAAAAAAAAAAAGTGGTTCCTATAGTCATTTCTTTAGTGATAAACTAAATTGGGAATCATATTTCTAATGTACACTTCCTAGATAACTTCCAGCACCAACTATTTTAGATTAGGCTCTTTGGAAAAGATTTATTAAATAAATCAATGTTGCTGGGTTGGGGGGTGGATAAGAGTGTGAAGAGAGCAGGACAGCAAAAACAGGAAACCAAACAATGGTGTAATTTGAGAGGATAGCTTCAGTCTGATCCTTCAGGGAAATTGCAAAGTGTAACTTAGCACTTAGAGTTGTTCTGACCCAAGGCAAGTTATCTGGTTTTCAATCTTCGCATCCTTTAGGTATTGAATAAAAGATGCACCAGGTGAGGGAAATGTAAAATCCCAGGAATGCCAGCTTTCTTTGCCTTTGGCCAAAGCAAGCTTCAATAACCCAAGAGTTGTTTTCCAAAAAAATGTCACAAGTGATTGCTCTTGGAAAAAATAGAATATTCGATTTAGGGAATCAATAGTGGTTAGGAAGGATGCAAGAGGATCAGAGTGGAGCACCAACATTTTATTGGGCATTTACTGCTTTTGTGTGTACATTTTAAGAAATGTTACTTCTCTATCGTTACAATTATATTCTTCTTTTTCTTCTAAAAGTTTATTTTTTACCTTTCAAATTTAGAATTTAATTTTATTTAGATTTGATATTTTTGAATGGTGTGAGTTAGGGGTTGAGATACATATATTTCCATATTGATATTCAATTAATATTCAAATAATTAATCCTCAGAGTGTACAGAGCCCTGGTGGAGCAGTGCTTAAGAGCTCAGGCTGCTAACCAAAAGGTTGGCAGTTGGAATCCACAAGCTTCTCCTAGGAAACATTATGAGGCAGTTCTACTGTGTTGTATAGGATCATTTTGAGTCAGAACTGATGGGTTTGGTTTTTGGTTGAGTGTGTGCAGAAGAAATGCCATATCAGGACCATATGTATTAGAATAGTGTTTAGCCAGCACCAGGACACAGTTGTAGTATGTTCCAAGGGAAAAGGAATTGCAGTACAACAGCAAAAAGACTCACAATATGCATCTGAAGATACTGGGAAGCAGTACCAGGGTAAAAAGTGACATTTAAAAGGCTTGTGGGCCATGGAAGAGACAGATACTGAGACAAGAAAGAGATCGGGCTGGCTGAATTAAATAAAGACTGCATTTCAAGACCCTGTGTGCTTGACCAGCTATAATTAAATAGTCTCTGAATCTAAACCTAAGTGCAAACCACCATATAACTTTGCTGCTGGCACCTGAAAACTACTTATAATTAACAAACTAAGCGCTTAGACAAGATAAGGGGCTACATTTCAAGGCCCTGTGTGCCTGACCAGCTATAAACTGTTGATAATCTTCCTGAGTTGTTTTTTCAAGGCCTCACTAGGTACAGAGCATATGCAGTAAAGATCAATGTGGCCTATAGATGACCTTCCATGTGAGACAAACATGAACATCGACCCCTCGCTGGGTCTCAAACCAAGATCCAGAGGCATCATACATGCACAACATGCCAGAATAAGTCCTGCTTGACAATGCAGCAGCCTTTGTGACAGACTCCATCTTAGTTCCGGCAATCTCTGCAAGGAAGTCCATCCTGAATTCTAACTGCGTGCGCATGTGATTTTCATAATCCCTCCCCTTCTCCTAGAAATCTCCACCCATCTAATGAATAAAGATAATACCTTTTTCCAGCCTAAGAACTTTTTTAAGCTATAGGGAATGTTTTGTGCAGTGAGAGACTGGAGGATAGCGTAGGTAGAAACACCTCTCCCTCTCTCCCACGCAAACGTTTTACTCTGTCTCTAATGAACCTTTGTTCCTGTGGAATCTCTGAGCCTCTCGTGGTCATTCTTGATGAGAAGAAGGTAAGAACCTAAGCAGGGCTTAGTCCAGACAATACCATCGGGCTTGTTCTCGGACACGTACAAGGCACCACTGCTAGCATCTTCCAGATAAAGCTAAGGAAGAATTTGTTGATATCATGGTGTTATTCAGGAATAGACATGGATTTGAAATTAGGTCATTTATGTCTGACCTTATTTTTAGTGTCTTCTCATTCATTTTCTTTCAGTGATAAAAAACATTCATAAGACTTTCATAAGGAAAATGTTAAAGAAATAGATTAAATTCAAATTAGTCGATAGTCTCGTCTAACTCTCCAGGATGTGTTGGAATCTGTGAATCCCAGAAATAAAAAGTAAAATGTTAATTTGAAAGTTTCAGCTGCAGACCATATATGGTTGAGGTGCCATCAAGGCGGTTCTGACTTACAGCAACCCTACGTACAACAGGATGAAACATTGCCTGGTTCTCACAGTCATAGCTGTGTTTGCACCCATTGTTACAGCAACTGGGTTAATCCATCTATCTCACTGATGGTTTTCGTCTTTTGCTGACCCTCTACTTTACCAAGTATAATGTCCTTCATCTGGAACTGGTCCTCCAGATAATATGCCCAAAGTAAGTGAGACAAAGTCTTGGCATCCTCACTTCTATGGAGCTTTCTGGCTGTACTTCTTCCAATACAGATTTGTTTGCTCTTCTGGCAGTCCATGGTATATTCAATATTCTTTGCCAACATCATAATTCAAATGCATCAATTCTTCAGTCTTCCTTATTCGTTTTTCAGCTTTCACATGCACATGAGGTGATTGAAAATACTATGGCTTAGATGAGGCACACCTCAGCCCTCAAGGTGACATCTTTGCTTTTTAATGCTTTAAAGAGGTCTTTTGAAGAAGGGTTGCCCAATGCAATATGGCATTTGATTTCTTGACTGCTGCTTCCATGAGTGTTGATTGTGGATCCAAGTAAATGAAATCTTTGACATCTTCAATTTTTTCTCCCTTTATCATGATATTGTTTAGTGGGCCAGTTGTGAGGATTTTTGTTTTGTGTTGGGATGTAATCTATACTGAAAGCTTCAAATCCTCATCAATAAATACTTCAAATCCTCTTCACTTTCAGCAAACAGGGATATGTCCTCTGCCTATTACAGGTTGTTAGTATTCCTTCAGTATTTCTTCATATAGTCCAGCTTCATGGATTATTTTCTCAGCATACAGATTAAATAAGTACGGTGAAAGGATACCACCCTGATGCATGCTTTTACTGATTTTAAACCACAGAGCAAGTGAAAAATCAAACCAAACCCATTGCCATCGGGTCGATTCCAACTACAGTGGCCATACAGGACTGGTTAGAACTGCCCCACATGGTTTCCAAAGAGAGACTGGTGGATTTGAACTGCCACCCTTTTGGTTAGTAGCCATAGCTCTTAATGACTGTACTACTGGGACTCCAAACAGACCACATGAGGACCCCAAAAATACATTAAATTTGGTAGATCCAGGAGGAAAAATAGTGAGTGTATTAGAAACCAAGATGTGAGGAACAACGTTCTGAAAGTGAAAGAGAAAAGAAATAGGTTATACTACAATGACACGGAGTCTCAGAAGTCTCTATTCAAAAAAAAAATTCTAAATGAAGGAAATTAAATGTGAAAAACAGCTTGCCCGTTGAAAGTTGAAATATATGGGTTCCAACTGTATTGATTTCCAAGAATTTGACAATAAATAAAATGAGCAACTGTTTTGAAGTCAGTTCCTCTTGTGGGCCAGTGAATCCATACTCAGTAGGGTTTTATTGCTTTGCCAGGTCTGTTTGCCAGAGGGTGAGAAAATGACTAGCGCTGGCAAACTCATGTCTCAGTTCAGAAAAACTTGTAGAACATCCACACCTGGTTAAGCTGCCTTTTCTGCCAATACTTCTCAACAAGTGATGAATGATCTTTCCCTGAATCTGCTAAGCTTGAAAAATGTGAATCCAATATTTTCGGTGGGATTGTCCACCTTTATTTAGGCATAGAGGCAAGCAGATTGTAAGGCTGGAGAGTTAGAGTTGTGATAGCTTCACCCGTGCCTCATGATCCAGACATTCTCAAGGTGGGTCTAACCTTGTCTTTCACCACCGTAGGAACAAAAAAAAAACCCTAGTTTATGTTGTATATCTCTCATTTGCAAAAACGTGTCTTGCCCTGGGTCTTAGTCATCAGTGATGTTTTAACAGAAATACCACAAACAGATGGCTTTAACAAAGAGAGATTAATTTTCTCACAGTGTAGTAGGCTAGAAGTCCAAGTTCAGGGTATCAGCTCCAGGGGAAGGCTTTCTCTCTCTGTTGGCTCTGGAGGGAGGTCCTTGACATCAATCTTTCCCTGGACTAGGAGCTTCTCTGTGAAGGAACCCCAGGTCCAAAGATGCTCTGCTCCTGGCACTGCTTTCTTGGCGGTATGAGGTCCCCAGCTCTCTGCTTGCTTCCCTTTCCTTTTATCTCTTGTAAGATAAAATGTGGTGCAGGCCACACTCCAGGGAAACTCCCTTTAGATTAGATCAGATCGAGCAACAGTGTTACAACCCACCCTAATCCTCTTTAACCACAGCAGAGATTATGATTTATAACACATAGGAAAACCATAACATGGAGGACAACCACACAATACTGGGAGCCATGGTCTAACCAAGCTGACATATTTTGGGGGGACACAATTCAATCCATGACACTCTGGTATATACCTAGAGGGACTTGGCAAGTGGCAAAATTTATAGGTCAAAATGGAAATGAAACCCTGCATGGGAAATCCTCTTTAATTTTTTATTTTATCTTTAATTAAATATTGTATAACAGTGACTATCAACAGTCTATTTAAAAAAATGAAGCCTCTCCCAAGTGTCTCCAACTTCCTTAACCCCAGAGATAACTACTGTCATCAGTTTGTGTTTATCATAATTCACTACTTCGTACTTGCAACAAGCTCTGAATATTTCACAGCAAACATATAGTATTTATAAAGCAGAGACACATCTAAAAAAACTGAATTTTGATGCCCAATAACTCATACCATATGCCATTCTGAACCTAGAGATTTTAGGTTTGTAAGAAATAAATAAATAAATGTCAGCTTGATGGATTATACTGTCTTTTCCCTTGTCCCTTCTGTAAATAAATGAGAAGGAGGTAGTTTTTAGCTCAAGTTGATCTATTTGAAAACAAAAGAGAAGAGTGTAGACTTTGTGAATAATGGTTTCTGTTGCTTCCAACCAGCTATTAAAAGCCTTTGAGCATCTCATGCCTTACAGAGTTGCATCAGTTCGATTTTTGTCACACTAGGTAAAGTTATTGCGAGCAATGACAAGAGGCAACTCGTTGGAAATTAAAATTAGGATCTGGAGGAAAACAAATATTTAGGAGGAGGTCTCATTTTCCATGCCCCGACCGAATACTTTTACCTGGTGTGGACAGAGTCCTACAGACATTACATGAGCCTGTGTGCCAAGTACATTGAGTAAGGCCGTTTATCCTTCCTTCCTTCTCTGCCTTCCTCCCTCTTTTCCTTCCTTCCTGTTTTTAATTTTGATCTTCATGACTATAACTTTGTATAGCATCCACAATCCTACCTCACGTTAGCCAAAGGATAAGAAAAAATATATCTCCTACCCTGTCTAACGTCTGTTAACTTACTAAAGTAAGGAATAATAAAATGAATATATATTTCTCTTTCATCTTTTTGTCTAATTCTGGATTTTAGTTAATAGAATTAAATGTATTAAGTTTTAAATGTTCAATATACTTATACTGTGTACTGCCAGAAGGATAAATAATTTGTCTTGAAAGAAGTACAGCCAGAATGTTTGTTAGAAGCAAGCACTTCACACAGTTTGGACATGTTATCAGGAGGGACCAGTTCCTGAAGAAGGACATCCTGCTTGGTAAAGTAGAGGGTCAATGAAAAAGAGGAAGACCTTCAATAAAATGGATTGACACAGCGGCTGCAACAATGGGCTCAAACATAACAATGATTGTGAGGATGGCACAGGACTGGGTAGCATTTTATTCTGTTGCACATAGGGCTGCTATAAATTGGATTTGACTCAACAGCACCTAACAACAACTATGTTGTTGTTAGGTGCTGTCGAGACGGTTCCAACCGGTAGCGACCCTATGCACAACAGAACGAAACACTGCCCGGTCCTGAGCCATCCTTACAATCATTGCTATGCTTGAGGTCATTGTTGCAGCCACTGTGTCAATGCACCTCGTTGATGGTCTTCCTCTTTTCCACTGACCCTGTACTCTGCCATGCATGATGTCCTTCTCCAGGGACTGATCCCTCCTGACAACATGTCCGAAGTATGTAAGATGCAGTCTCGCCATCCTTGCCTCTTAAGAGATTTTTTCGTTCTTTTGGCGGTCCATGGTATATTCAATATTCTTTGCCAACAACACAATTCAAAGGCGTCAACTCTTCTTCGGTCTTCCTTATTCACTGTCCAGCTTTCCCATGCATATGATGTGATTGAAAATACCATGGCTTGGGTCAGGTGCACCTTAGTCTTCTACATATATACATGTATATATATATATATATATATACACATACACACATACTTATCTCGGAAACCCTGGCGACATAGTGGTGAAGTACCACAGCTGCTAACCAAAATGTCAGCAGTTCGAATCTGCCAGGCGCTTCTTGGAAACTCTATGGGGCAGTTCTACTCTGTCCTATAGGGTCACTATGAGTTGGAATCAACTCGACAGCAGTGGGTTTTTTTTTTATATACTTATATTTTACTTAATAAATACATTAATAAGTTAATGTTAAATATGTATTTATGTAAGTAGACCCTGGGTAGCAGAAATGGTTAAGCATTACTACTAACAGAAAGGTTGGTGGTTCAATCCTACCCAGAGGCTACTTGGAATTAGTGCCCGGTAATCTGCTTCTGAAAGGTCACAATCATGCAGCACATTTCTACTCTGAACACATGGGGCCACCATGAGTGAGAATCAGCTGGTTGGCAACTATCAACAACAACAACACTTATATACTTATATATTACTTAATAATGCATTAATATATTAATGCTAAGAATACATGTATATTACTAATTATATATACCTAAGTATTACATGATTTATAAATTTTGAATGATTTATATATTATGAATTAAAATTATAAAATCTGCGAATACCAGTCTATTCATAATTTTCTCTTTCTCCATACATTCCCTTTCAAATTTTGTTAGTTCGTAATTTTGTATTTTAAGGTTTAAAACATTTACATCTGGCCCTGAGTCCTAATTTCATTTGTTTTATTGACTTATTATAAAATTAGAAATAATATGTAGAATCATTGATTTTGATGTATTTCATTCCCACACCTCTTGTTTTTCTGAATATCTTCCTCTGGTAATTCTTAAGTAAGAGCTTATAAGAAGCTATTTGGTGAGAGCTGACATAAATTAAAAAAAAATCTCTGTTCAACTAGTTTCCTGAAGACTTTATAGGCCTTGCTCTATTGTCTTCTACGTATGAATATACGAGTGAAGAATGCCCAATGAATTAAGCTATTTCACCATATCAGTGACTTGATCTTTAACCCGACTGCCAAATAAGTTATTATTATTATTTGTTATTTACTAATCGCCTGTACCCAAAACCCGGTGCCCTCAATCATCTGTAGTGAGGTATAAATTGCAAACAATAAATTTATGCACTTTAAGTGAAAAGCATAATGTGTATAATTATCACCATAATCACTTTTTTTTTAACCCAACATGTCCACTTGTAATTTACTCACACTGAAAAAACATTGATATGTTTCATTTACTATAGATTTTCTTTGGAGAGAAATTCATATAAATGTAATAATTAAATACGTGCTTTTTCATGTCTATTTTCTTTCACTTGATCTGATAATTTTCAGGTTCATTGGTGATATTGAGCATACCAAAATTTGTTCATTTACATCTCTGTGAGTTATTCCGTATTATGGCTATGCTATAATTTGTTTGCCCACTTACCTGTTGATGAGCATTTTGGTTGTTTCCAGTTTTGCCTATTATGAACAAACCTGCTCTAACTATTCATGTGCAAGGCTTATAGTTGTTATATGTTTTCTTTACCTTGAGGAAATAGTAAGTAGCGCAATTGGTGGAGTCCCTGGGTGGCGCAAAGAGTTAATTGTTTGAGTACTAGCCGGAAGGTTGGCAGTTCAATTCCATCCTTAGGTGACTTGAAAGACAGGCCTGGCCATCTGCTTTCAAAAGGTCATAGCCTTGAATACCTTATTGAGCAGTTCTATTCTGCACACATGGGGTCACCATAAGTCTGAATGGACTGGATGGCAACTAATAAAAACAACAACATAGTAAGCCTACATTCAATTTTATATGAGAAAGTATGCTTTTGAAAATAGTGGTAACATTTCATATTTATCCTAAAAAATATGTAAAATTCTTATTGCTATATATTATCACCAGATTAGAATTGCCAGTTTTTTAAATAATAACTATTCTAGTGAGTGAGACATGAATGATGATTAGTGATTTTCAGCATCTTTTCATGTGCTTATTTTCCATCCTCTTTTGTGAATTTTTTTGTTCAGGTTTATTTTTTTCTAATTGTTAAGGATTATTCATCTTCAATCCTTTAATGGATGAATTATTATTATGGTTATTTTGGAATTTTTTGGTGATGCCATGTTTTTTCACTAATGGGATGGATGCTGAATCATTGCTTGTTGGCAGTTTTTTATTATTTGGATAACTGGGGTGCCAGTTGCAAGCGGGCCATATCAGTACCATGTTCCATTAAGGACATTGCAAATGAGGTACGTATGGGTATCATGGCCCAGGAAGTTCATCACACTTCCTGGTTATAGTTGAGCCATAAACAATCTTAATCAACTTTCCAAATATACACATGAAATATTAAATAAAAGTTGTAATTGCTGCACAAAAAAATTGTTATCAGCTTGTGTTGTAAATACTCTTTATACATTCTGGATAAAAATCTTTTGTCAGATACTGATACTGCAGATATTTTCTCCCAGTCTGTGGTTTGCTTTTTCATTTTCTTCAGTTACTCTGACACCATTTGTTGAAAAGATTGTCTTTTCACCTTTGAATTACATTGGCGCATTTCTTAAAAATTGAATCATCATATACTTGTGGGTCTAATTTTTCATTCTATTTGTTTAAATGGTTTATACACTTATCATTATGCTAATATCATATTCACTTGTTTACTGTAGCCATATATTGTTTGGAAATTAGTATTTGACCTCTAACTCTCTTTTTCAATTTTTGGGGCCTACTTTAGGTCCATTTAATTTCTATATGAATAACAGAATCATCTTGTTAATTCCTAAACATACCTGCTTGGGTTTTTTTTTTTTTTAAATGTACCAGATTTATTGAGATATAATTCACATGGCCTAAAATGCACCCTGTTAAAGTGTCCAATTCAATGACTTTTAGTATGTTCACAAAGATGTGCAACCATCAACACAATCAAATATAAAGCATTCTTATCACTCCAAAAAGAAATCCTATACCAAATAGCACTCATTCCCCATTGCCACTCAACCCCTCCCTAGCCCTAGGCAACCACTAGTCTATTTTCTGTCTCCGTAGATTCGCCTATTCTGGACATTTTGAATAAATTATTCATACACTACATTTTATTTTGCGACTGGTTTCTTTTCCCTTAGCAAAAGATTTCAAGGTTCATCAATGCTGTAGCATATATTAATATTTCATTCCTGTTTCTTGCAGAATAATACTCCTCTATATCATATTTTATTTATCCATTTATCAGCTGATCAACATTTACACTGTGTCTATTATTTGGTTATTATGATTAATATTGCTGCAAGCATTTAGTAGGCTGTTAAGCTCTTTAGAAATTTGTTCATTTTATCAAGATTTTCAAATCTAAAATATAGTGCTACGTTAATTTTTAACATATCTATATCACTATATCACTATATCACTATATAGATGGCACTGGGTGGTTGGGATATCACTATATCACTATATCTTGTTTAATTTTTCTCCTGTGCTCATATGCATATTTTTCTTAGCTATTGTAATATTTTTTGTAATAAAAATGGCAATTTTTTTTTACATCCTCCTCTGCCTGAACACCCACAGTGTTCTATAAAAATATATCTGCCTTTGGTGTTTGGATTCAAATTAGTTTTGGATTTAAGTTACAGTATTTTTTATTAATTTTATACTTTTTTATCAGGATAAAAAAAAGTACTTTTAAAGAAAAATTCTTTCACTCACAACACACCATGTGATCATGTGTAGAGAAGACTTTAGAGCCCATATAAGTACCACTGGACTCTAACTGGAATCCGAGTCCTTTAAATCAGAGTCTTTTGAGGAGAATGCATTTCTCTATCCAGTAAATTATAGCCTAAGTATGTACAAATAATGCCATTCTTTAAAAAAAAAGTATATCCAAATTCATGCATGTGAATTCATATACAAAAATATGATAGCTTTATTTCTAAATCTCTAAAATTCAGTATTAGCCAGCATTATACAGATGCCATTTCCTAAGTTAATCAGACCGAAAACCACTTCTGGCTTTTGCCTGAATTACCCAGATGCCATGAGCAAAACCAAGGCTTTGCCCTGAATTATCAAGGTACTTAGAGACGTGTGTACTGGACCAAAAAATCAATTAACATATGCTTTTCCTCAGCTCAACAGTTTTTTTTTTCTCCTCATTTGCATAGAAAATATTATACATCTTGTTATATAAATAAGTATTTTTCAATTACTGCAGGGTACTTACATGTAAAAATAATATCAGCTTTAAGCTTTTAGTCCTTTTACCAACAAGTTGTTTTCCATCAAAATATTTATTTACTTCTCACTTTCTTATGATAATGGACATCTATGTAGGCAATAAAAGATATAGATAGAGCTCTAAATGTGTTCTATATATATGCTGGAAAAATACAGTTGTCAAAACAATTAAAAGCAAAAGTCTTGTCATTAATCGATCGATATTTTAAAATCATTCCCCAGAAGTATTGCATTTGTGTGTGTATGTGTGTGTATGTTTGTGTGTGTTTCCCTGGTTGGGGCAAATGGTTAAGCGTTTGGCTACTAACTAAATGATAGGAAGTTCCAACACACATAAAGGTGCCTAGGAAGAAACCTGGTGATGTGCTTCTGAAAGTTTGCAGCATGGAAAACCCAATGGAGTGTGGTTCTACTCTGCAACACATAGGGTAGCTGAGCTAGAATCAACTCAATAACAACTGATTACATACATGCATAATATACATATTTACATATATAAGTGTATTATGCACGTATATAATCAGTTGTTATTGAGTTTTATATATACATATATATATATTCCTTAACAAAGGAAGTGCTTGCCAAGTCACATTTCGAAGGATGAAGACAAAGACAGGAATGAAAAATGTAGCCAATTTTTTGCAATCAATATAAATTTTGCTACTGTTTTAGTGAAGGATAACATTGCTGATGTCAGATGTATCTTGACTAAGAGTAGACAAAACCAGAAAGATGTTTACTTGTTATTTATTGACTACACAAAGGCATTTGACTGTGTGATCATAACAAATTATGGATAAGATTGTGAAGAATGGAAATTCCAGAACACTTAATTGTGCTCACGTGAAACCTGTACATAGAAAAGAGGCAGTTGTTCCAATAGTATAAGGGCCTACTACATGGTTTAAAATCAGGAAAGTTATATGTCAGGGTTGTATCCTTTCGCCATACTTACTCAAATCTGTATGCTGAGCAAATAATCCCAGAAGCTGGATTATATGAAGAAGAAAACAGCGTCAAGATTGGAGGAAGACTCATTAACAACCTGTGTTATTCAGATGACACAACCTTGCTTGTTGAAAGTGAAGAGGACTTGAAGCACTTACTGATAAAGATCAAAGATTACAGCCTTCAGTATGGATTACAAATTAACATAAAGAAAACAAAAACCCTCACAACTGGACCAATAAGCAACATCATTATAAATGGGTAAAACACGGAAGTTGACAAAGATTTCGTTTTACTTGGTTTCACAACACCCATGGAAGTAGCATTCAAGATATCAAACCGTGTATTGCATTGGGCAAATCTGCTGCAAAAGACCTCTTTAAAATGTTAAAAAGAAAAGATGTCCCCTTGAGGACTAAGGTGTACCTGACACAAGCTATGATAATTTCAATCACTTCTTATGCATGTGAAAGCTGGACAATGAATAAGGAAGACCAAGAAGAACTGATGCATTTGAATTATGGTGTTGGTTAAGAATAAGGAATATACCACAGACTGCCAGAAGAAGAAACAAATCTATCTTGGAAGGAGTACAGCCCGAATGCTCCTTAGAAGAGAGAATGGCCGGACTTCACGTCACATACTTCAGACATGTTATCAGGAGGAACCAGTCCCTGGAGAAGGACATCATGCTTGGTAAAGCAGAGTGGTCAGCAAAAAAGAGGAAGACCCTCAAGTAGATGGATATACATAGCAGCTGCAACAATGGGCTCAAACACAGCAAAGATTGTGAGGATGGTGCAGGACCGGGCATTGTTTCGTTCTGTTGTATATAGGGTTGCTATGAGTCGGAACCTACTTGATGGAACCTAACAACAACAACTATTTTAAATATTAAAAATATCATTTTAGTGTACATTGTAAGCAGAGTGGATGTAAATGACTATAACAAATATTACAAATAATTACTAATAAAATTTATGAAGCATTAAATGTATATGTGAAATATTTCAAAATATAGAATAAGACAATGATTTATACACTATTCATCTTATTGCAGATTATTTACCAAATAAAACATTCTTAATGGCCTTTAATAAAAATCATGTCAAAGTCCATTACATAATATTGAGTAATGCTTTTTGAATGCCCAGTCATATTTGAAGCATTTTAAATGAGATTATAAAAGGCAAAGTATTTTTTTATTTAAATGGTCATATAAAGAGCTATTTATGTCAAGACATTGTGTTCCATTATTGTGAGTATTACCAGTATGATATTTGAATACAAAAACAAAGAACGTTGCCATTAAGTTGATTCCGATTCACAGTGACCCTGTAGGACATGCTAGGACTGCCTCATTTCCAAGACTGTAAATCTTTACAGAAGCAGACTGTCATATCTTTCTCCTGCAGAGCAGCTGGTGGGTTCAAAGTGCCAACATTTTGGTTAGTAATTGAATGCTTGTACATTGAAATACTGACTTTTATTTCCCTTAATTAACTTAAAAAACTTAGGTATATTTAAGAAACTTTATTGAGAGAGGAAAGCAAGGGATGTACAATGAAAAGAGCAGAGCTATTGTTATGCAACAACTTGAATTGAATCCTGTCTTCAAAAACGTATAAACTCTGTAGCGTTAAGCAAGGTAACATCTCTTAACTTCAGTTCCCTTATCAATCAAACCGAGATCGTAATAATATCTATAGATTGTTCTTGAGATACAAAAAATACAGTATATCTAAAGCATCAAACCCCAAAATATTATTGTTATAATTTCTCTCAGGATGCTGTTTACTACATGAAAAGTAAATAGTCCTCACAATAGACTATACTAATATTAAATATGTGTCTTTGACCTTCTTGTTTCTCCTAGGATGATTTGTAATGCCTTTTCACCAAATCATCAGAAGAGATTCCTAAGATTTGTTTACTGCAACTTCAAGTATATTGCAATAATTATTAAAATAGGCTGTGGGTGGCAGCAAAATTTTTCAAACAGCGTTTAAAGAGCAGCTTCTGGTGTACGGAGCAAATTTATGAAGATTAATAAAAACACTACATGTATAGTTCTCAGGTACATAAATACAAGTGATGCTAGGTCCTTCTCTATGAAAGTATATCTATCTTTAAGCTACATATATGCAGGCTGCACCAATATTCTAGAGAAGAGGAATGAATGTTGTCGTTAGCTGCAGTCCAGTTGATTCTGACTTAGGGGGACTCCATGTGTGCAGAGTACAACTGCTCCATAGGGTTTTTATGGCTTCCTTTTGGAAGCTTATTACCAGGACTATCTTCCAAAATACCTCTGGATGGGTTGGAACTGCCAAGTTTTTCACTAGCCATCCAGTACTTAAAGGTTTGCACTACTCAGGAACTCAAACGGAAATGAATAGATATGGTCAAAAAATGTTATGTCTGCTTGACATTTATAATATCCTCTTCATTTATGTTACAGTTAATGACACTGCATAGAATAAGATCCGTCTTTTTGGTTAGTGTTCGTAAAATATCTGCAAAATACTAATGTAAAACACTCCTGTTATCAGTTAGGAGAGATACCAAGTTAGCAATAATCAACCTGGTAATCATTATACTCATGCAGGCACTAGTTTATGAAAAAAAAAAATGAGACAATATAAAATAAGTCCTTTGATGTTGCCATGTTTATTTTTGCAATATGAAGCAATGAACTTATATTATTATCATTTGTTCCACAGCTAACCAAAAAGTCGGCAGTTTGAATCCACCAGACACTCCTTAGAAACCCTACGGGGCAGTTCTACTCTGTCCTATAAGGTCAGTATTAGTGGGAACAGACTCGACAGCAATGGCTTTGGTTTGGTTTTTATATTAAATAAAACTTAGTTATTAAAACGTATACATTCACTTTGGGATTTATAAAAGAAATCCTGAACTAAAGAAAAATAACAATGGAATTGTCAAAATCAGTATATACTGCTAATGCCGGAGGGACTGACTTAATTCTATCTATGAAAACGAACTAATTATTCTCTAAAACTCTAAATGATTATGTAACAGAAATAAGTCTAGATGTACATTATTAAACTATTCATGTACATTTTATTATATATAAAATGAGCTGAATATTACACTAGATTAGATTTGAATAACATGTACTCTACATAGATCACCATTATTTTATTTCTTTACGAATTACCTTTACAAACTGCAGCACTCCATACATTTGGTTCAAGACATATTGTTAAAGTCACGATCACGTTTCCATAAGATGTGTGGCAAGAGATTTTTGGTACAATTATACTTCCTGTTGAAGATGAGATTCAGTGTGTTCAGTGTGGAGCCCTGGGGAATTCTGAAAATAATCAGAAGCCATCTGGCAAATATTGAAATAGCTGAAGAAAAGAGAGGCTTGAAGAAAGTATAACTTCAATATGTTTATTAGTATGTACTGAAGGAAATGAATTAAAGCTTCTAAATTGCAAAGACAATACAAATCTTAGAAGAAAACAGTTTCTAAGCCGGAAGTATTGAGATCATATATAAATTGTTTTAAAAATCGTGTCGATTGATTAATTAGTTGGTTGTTTTTTACTTACACAGAAAATGATAAAATTACTGAGACTACCTGTGCTTAAAATTTCAGTGAATTGATGTCACTTTTCCCCACATACTCTTTCAATATTTTAAAAATAAAATATGTTCCAAATGATACACCATATCCTGAAAGAAATGCGGTCAGCAATGGTCCTGGAACATGTTTACTGTAGAGTTTTGCTTTTTCCCCACCATGTATTTTGTTCCCGTAATGTTTAATGGTTTTTCAAATCCATGCTAATGAAATTCGTTTGGATGAAAACTGCTTGCATTAAAAGCAAAACCTGAAGAAAGGCATAAAACATGAATAATAGTATTCACACAAAAACAAAACACTCTGGGCCACAAGATGTCACTGTAGTTCAAGCAAGATATGGTTTTCTATGGATTTAACTAGAAAAGTGAATGTATTTACCCTAATTTATACATTTAATCTGCTTTTGATTGTATTCCAGATATTTTTATAATGGACTATAGAATTAAAATGAAGAAAGGTATAATTTTTAGATAGAGTAATTTTCATCTAATTTTTTAGTAGTCACAATGATAGATGCTAGAGGAAGTGACAAGTCAGTTCTTCAGTCTTTGTGAAGAAAGAATTATAACGAACAATTACAATAAGAACCAATGAGTTTTGGGTTTTATCCTTAACTTTTATTTGTATAAAATAGCATATCGTTCAAAGTATAAGATCTGGATTTAGACTGTGAGTGTCATATGCTATCTTTGTGGTTACGAACTGTATCTTAGCTGTATCCATTTTATTCATCTGCAAAATGGAAATAATAGTCGTAACTACTTCATAGGACTATCATGAATTAATAAGGAATGCCTAGATCAAGGCCTTAATATAAAATGTTTTTAATATGTGTTAGCTATTATTAGAGAAATAATCAGATATATATGTTCTGACCATATTTATTTTTCATGTATTTCTGAAAGTTTCATTATGTATTACCTTCAATTCTATAATACGGAATGTAGTTTTCAATATCAAATAGATGCCTTATGGGTAGGGACTGTATATTGTTTCATTCCCCTATCACTCAAATTGGAGTCCCTGGGTGGTGCACAGAGTTAAAGTACTTGGCTGATAACTGCAAGGTTGGAGATTTAAGTCCACCAAGAGATGTATTGGAAGAAAGGACTGACTCTCAACTTGCAAAAAATCAGCCCCTGAAAACCTTATGGTGCACAGTTCTATTCTGACACCCATGGGGTCATCGTGAGTCAGGGTCAGCTTGGAAGCAACTAGTTTTTATTCATGGTTTTGGAAACCATCACTGAGAAAATATGGTTTGTTATAAAAATAAAAATGCAAATAGAAACATAAATAAACAAAAACTAAACTCATTTCCATTGAGTTGATTCTGACTCAAAGGAACCCATTAAGACAGAGTAGAACTGCCCCATAGGGTTTCCAGGGAGTGGCTGGTGGATTCCAACTGCCAACTTTCTGCTTAGCAGCTGAGATCTTAACCACTGCACTACCAGGGCTCCAGCTAGAAGTATCAAATAAAGTCCATGTCAAAAGCTTACAGATATGAAGAACAGAGTTTTTAAAGGCTATCATAACATTATTGAGACTCCAATATAAATTTTAGGCTATCCTATCATAACATTATTGAGACTCCAATATAAATTTTAGACTATCATTATAATAATTAGAGATAATATTCAATGAGACTTTTTAATGTGCCGGGCAAAGTGTAATGCGTGTTATAACTTAGTTAACTCTCAAAATAACTCTATAAAGTTGATGATATTTTAAAGGTAAAGCAAATTAATTCTCGAAAATATTAACTAATAATTAGACAAAATATGCCATGTATAATACATGAAACCCTACTTTATCTTTCCCAGTAATTAATCAAAAGGATACATTCCATACGATAGGCACTGGAGTCCTGTCAAAATCAACAATGGCAAAGTATAGTTTTGTATTATTATCATAGTTTTTCATGACAGCAAATAAGGACTTGTCGTAAATAACTATTTGAATGTGTACAAAATTATATACACTCTCATTTTCAATATAAAATACTATAAAATACACACAAATAGCCACCGAAAAACAATTTTGTGCCTTGGTCTCAAATAAATAGTCAATCGTCACTTAATGTTTGAAGGATTGACTCTGGAACACAGGAGCTAGAGGCAATAGATAACAAAGATACTATCTAAATGATAATTATCCTGCACACAATTTGTCACATTTTCGGATGATCTGCTTAGGTCAAGAAAAGCTTTTGTGCTGAAAAGTGTTTCAAATAATTCTTTCAGAACCACCCTCAGGATTAGTTTCAGAATCTCAGCAAAAATGCATTGATTCTGAGGTCCTGCCTCAAGAGGTTTTGAGTTTCCGTGTACAAGCATGAAAATAGTAGTTTCCTGTGAGTGAAAACCCTAAATTCAAGGTGAACTAGACTAAACCAAAAAAAACCAAACCCATTGCCTTTGAGTCGATCCTGACTCATAGCGACCCTGTAGGACAGAGTAGAACTGCCCCGTAGAGTTTCCAAGGAGCACCTGGTGGATTTGAACTGCTGACCTTTCTGTTTAGCAGCCATAGCACTTAACCACTCTGCCACCAGGGTTTCTGGATAGACTAAGCAGAATATTTTCCAATTAGAGATTTTGCCCAGTAGAAAGGTTCAGGCTTGAACACTAACTAGCTATATGACCCTAGGTTTCTTATTTGACTCTTTTAGCTAAACACTCAACTAGATCCCAGAGAAATTTACTTTGTAGGGTTATTATGTGGATTCATTAGATAATATATGGAAAGTATAAAATGTAGATCCTAGAATAAAAAGCTGCTCACTGATGATTTTATACATAAACATTAGGTTTTTTTTTCCTAATTATATTCTCAGGATAACAGTGCCTCACCATACATTAACAAATATTAGGAGAGTTTTGACACCTCTATTAATCTATCTAATTTTTTTTCATTGAATAAGTATGTTTAGAAAGTAAAGTGAAGAGTGTATCATAGAAGATGGTGGAGTAGGAAGCTCCAGGAGTAATACTGCTCAACAGCCAGGAACTATTAGAATCAACTATTTTGTACCTCAAGAGTCCAGTTGAACATTTACAGCATCCAGAAGAGTAGTTAATGAAGAAAGGATGATAAATTTCAGTTACTGTTGGTATTTTTGCATGCCAGATACCTCCCCTATTTCCATCCCTGTGCCTGGCAGCTGTGGAAACCACAGCCCACATTCTTTGTATGTCTTGCTGGTGCCAGCATGGGCAAAAGGAGTTCGTCCTCCACACAGTGGGGTTGTGTGGTTCAATCTCCATGCCTGGTCACTGAAGGACCAGCAGAGAGACTGACCATTCTTTTAACTCTATTAGATTGAAGAAGCTTCCTGGGTAGCATTTGTGGAAGGAATTTAAAAAGACACCACCTTTTTTTGTTTTTTCCTATATTAGATTTAGGATATCTCTGTTAGGTCATTGGCTGTGGAGATAATGGAACAGGGACTTCAGTGACTACACATGACAAAGAATATAATCCTTGCAAAATACAGTTTAGTAAAGTCATTAAATGAATAATTGTAGCTTCCAACATGTAACAACAGGAATTTCTGGGGAGGGGTGATATTTTATTTCCAAAGTAACCATGTTATGAAATTCAAACTATTTAGTTCTCAACAAAATTTAAAAGCATACAAGAAAACAGGAAACTATGGTCCATTCACAAGAAAAAAAAAAAAAGTATCATCACTGAAGAAGCTTAGACATTGGACTTACTAGAAAGAAGACATTAAATTTACTGAAGCAAATGCTCATAGAGAACCATGTACAAAGAACTAAAGACAATCAGGAGAGAACAATGTATGAAAATGTTTGTAATATTAATAAAAAGAGAATTTATGAAAAGGTACAAATAGAAATTATTGAGATGAAAAATACAATAACTGAAATAAAAAAAATTACTAGAGTGTTTTGATGATGGATTTTTGTAGGCAGAAGATAAAATCAATAACTTGAAGAGAGGGAAATTGAAATTACCTAGTCTGAGCAACACAAAGAAAGGTAAATTAAAAGGAACAGGATCTAAGCTATCAATAGAACACCATTCATCTAAAACCAAATGAAACAACATTGGCAGAAGTGATGAACAAAGAAGATGCAAGATGTATAGAAAACAAATAGCAAAATGACAGAAGTAAGTCCTGCATTATCAGTAATCACTTAAAACTTAAATGGATTAAATTCAACAATTAAAAGACAGGGATTGGCAGAGTGGAGAAAATGATCTAATTATATGCTGCTTACAATAAACTTGCTTCATTTTTTATTGTGGTAAAGTATATGTCATAAAACATTTGCTATTTTAAAGATTTTAACATGTATAATTCAGTGATATTAATTGTGCTCAACATGTTGTATAAGCATCACCACTATTTGTTTCCAATATTTTTTATATCTCTTAACAGAAGCACAGTGCTCCTTTAGCAATAACTCACACTTACCAAGCCCTGGAAATGACTAGTAAACTTTGGTCTCTGTTCATTTGCCTATTCTAGATATTTCATGTAAGTAGGAATACACAATATTTGTCCTTTTTTTTTTTTTTCACTCAACAAAATATTTTCAATGTTCATCCATGTCCATTAGAACTTAATATGTTTTTATGGCTGAATAATATTCCATTGTATGTACATGCCATATTTTGTTTGGCCATTCATCTGTTACTGGGCATTTGGGTTGTTTACACTTTTTGGCAATAGGGGCAATTGAATCCCAATTTGATAAGGGCCAGGTGGTAACACTGTAATGGAGTGGCGAGTCAAAGCAATAATCAGCATAGTCTAACTCAGAGACCCACATTGGCCAGTTAATCATGATGTCTCTAGCAATGAAATAGATGGGAAGTCTATTAAACTTTTATTTGATTTGTATAAGCAAAAGATTTTTAGGTCAAGTGAACAAAGGTCTAACTTGAATCACGAATTTAGATAGTCATATCGCATTCAGTTCACAGATTTGAGCAAGTTTACAGACGCACAATGCCTTGAGTAGGGATGTTGGGTCCCTAGGAAGGACCCCACTATATTTCCCAATGTTTTTGTTGTTGGTGTTTATTATGCTCCCCGCATTCCCCAAAGAGACATAAAGTCCTTTACCAGTGTGACTGTGTGTTGGGGAAAAGGAAATAACCAGAATTTTGGCGGATTACTAGACACTGGCTCTGTACTAACACTACTGGCAAAGCAGCCGAAATGTCACCAGTTGGGTTAGAAGTGTATGGAAGTCAACTGATCAATGGTGTTTTAACTCAAATCTATCTCCCAGTGAGTTCAGTGGGTTGCCCAATTCATCCCATAGTGATTTCCCCAGTTCCAGAATGCATAAGTGAAGTAGGCATACTTGGCAAATGGTAGAATCCTCACATTGGTTCCCTAACCTGTGGAGTACGGGCTCTTATGTTAGGAAAGACCAAGTGGGAGCCACTTCAGCTGCCTCTACCTAGGCCAATAGTAAACCGAAAGAAATACCACATTCTCTGAGGAATTGCAGGGATTAGCACCACCATCAAGGATTTGAAGAATATGGTGATGGTGATTCTCACTACATTCGCATTCAACTCATTTATTTGGCCTGTCAAAAAACCAGACAGATCTTGGAGAATAACAATGGTTTATCACAAACTTAATCAAGTGATGACTCCAATTGCAGTTATTTTTCTAGTTGTGGTTTTATTGTTTGAGCAAATTAATACATCTCCTGGTGTATAGCTATTGGTCTGGCAAATGCTTTCTTTTCTCCATGACTGCTAGTAAAGACCACCAGAAGTAGCTTGCTTTCAGTTGACAAGGCCAGTAAAATACTTTCAATGTCCTACCTCAGGGGTATATCAAATCTCTAGCTTTATGTCATAATTTAGTCCACAAAGACCTTGATTTCCTCTTCTACAAGACACCACACTGGTCAACTACATAGATGACAGCATGCTGTTTGGATCTGCTGAGCAAGAACAACAACTACTGTATATTTATTGGTAAAACGTTTGTATGTCAGAGAGTAAGCAGTGAACCCAACACAATTTCAGGGACCTTCTATCTCCCTTCTAAGGAGAAATATATGTTGTTGCATCTAGCCCATCCTACAAATAAGTGTCTTATGCTTCCGGCCACAGGGGCATTTAAATGTAACCTTCAATTCTGTGGTGGATTGGTTAGTCCAAAGAGGAATCTTAGCCTTTTTTTAACTGTGACAAATGAATCTAAGGTTTTATTCCCTCTAATTTGGCTTCACATAAATTGGTAAGGAGAACTAAGTATAGCCTCTTCCAACGAGTTTCTAATGAGTCTTTCTTTGATGTCTCTTCCCATAAACATATTCCTCTGAGGCAATGTTAGGCAGATTTTAGAAGTCTAGTTTCTGTTCATCAAAGGTTTCTCTAACCTGTGAAATATATTCTTTAGAATATTGGATTAAAGGCTGGCAATACTTCAGTAATTCAGGTTGAACAATGTTAGGGTCGGTGTAGGCAACATAAGGAAGTACCTTGGGCCTACCAGTAGTTATGTCAAAGGGGATAGAATTTTAAAAAAGGAGGTACAAAGCCTAGTGAGTTTTGGAGGCAACATCCTCCTCACTTGGTTGTGCTACTCTGACCCATTTACAGAAAAAAAAAAAAAAAAAACCCGTTGCCGTAGAGTCAATTCGGACTCATAGTGACCCTACAGGACAGAGTAGAACTGCCCCATAGAGTTTCCAAGGAGCGCCTGGTAGATTCAAACTGAAAGACTTGAAAATATGCTAGTATAGAATGCAGCCCAGGATAAAAGAAGATTCTGAAACGGGTCCAGGCTGCCTTGCAAGCTGCTCTGTCCCTTGGGCCATATGATCTGGCAAATCTAATGGCACTTGAGGTGGCAGTGGCAGGTAGAGATGCTGTTTGGAGCCTTTAAGAAGCCCCTATTGGAGAACTACAATGCAGACCCTTAGGACATTGGAGAAAAGTCCTGCCATCATATGCAAATAACTACTCACCTGTTAAGAAACAATTTTTTGCTTGCTACTGGGACTTGGTTGAAAATGAATGTTTTGTGATGACTTTGTTATTGTCTTTATTTAGAAATTAAGTATGGTTTGAGAAGATGTGAAAGTTCTGTAGTTGGCACAACAGTTTGCACTTGACTACTAACCAAAAGATTAGCAGTTCAAATCCACCCAGCTGTGCCATGGAAGAAAGCCCTGCTGATCTATTTCTGTAGTATTACACCGTTAAAACCCTGTAGTGTTCACTTCTACTCTGAAATACACAGGGTCACCATGAGTCTGAATAGACCGGATAGCAACTTTTTTTTTACAGATATGTCTATGGGTGCCAAGTCGACAGGAGGTGGACAATTACAGTTAATTTTATGTGTCAACATTGCTAGGCTACAGTGTTCCGTTGTTTGGTCAAACACTAATCTTGATGTTCCTATGAAGTATTTTCCTGCGATTAGCATTTAAATAACTTGGCCTTAAATAAGCAGATTATTCTCAGAATGTGTGTAGGCCTCGGCAGATTGGTTGAAGGCCTTAAACGCAAACTGGAGGTTTCCCAAGGAAGACTTCCACTTCCAGGCTATAAATAACATACTGCCAGGATTCCTCTTTTCCCTACAACTTGACCTATGATTTTCGACTCAAGACGGCCAGAATTTCCAGCTTATCACCTGATATGCAAATTTTGAATTTGCCAAACTCCATAATCCTGAGCCAATCCCTTGAAATAAATCTTTCTCTTCTCTCTCTCACTTTGTATGTATATGTGTTTTTCCGGGTGCTGGTATACATATAAGTAGATGCATGTCTATAGACTATATCTATCTCCATCTCTATCTAAATATTACTGGTTTTGTATCTCTTAAGCACCCTAAGGCAACTTTATTAAAATTGTCATGGAGGGAATTTGAAGGAAAATATGTAGGAAATATTTAGCTATTGTGTAACCTTTAAAAGATATATTTTGTGTCAATACAACCAAAAAACTGTTTTTCCTTTTAGACACAAGTAGCTTTTTTCTTTTTTCTAAGTTCTTGTTTTAGGATTCCATTACACTTGTGGTCATTCAAACTTCCCACACCTCCAACTTTGCTAGAGAATGGAAAATCTTCAAAAAACAGATTTTGCATTGTACAATATTATATAAAAAAAAAAAATTTTTTTTTCAATATTATATACGCTCTTCAAAATAAGTATCATGAGACTTGTGTTTTAATATAATGACCACTAGTAGCATTGAAATGCTACAATGATGTAAGTTTGAAGTAATGGCAGTTATTGAAAGAAAATATTCTTATTCATAAAATGGTATTTTTTTTTTAAGTTTAAGTTGGTAGCACAAATAAGAAACCCTTGATTAAATTCAAGCTGACCATTTAAAATATATTTTGCTACAATTTGATATTTGAAAGTGATTTTAATATGTATATATATTTTTTAGTTTTAATAATACAATTGCTCTATATAAATGAACTGAAGTATTCATGGGAAAGATACAGGAGATAAATTAAAGGGGGAGAAAAAGGACAGATGTGTTATTGGCATTGATGCCAAGATCCCTGCACTTGATGATGAGCGAATAAGGTCACAGCAGATGGTGAATTAGAAAACTAAGAGAAGAAAAAGATATTAAAAAGAGAGCAGTGCAACATCTAACACCAGAATTCTCATTATTATCTAAAATAAATTAACTTTTGTAAAAATTAGTCTAAGATATTTATTCCTTCATATTAAAGAAAAAAAAAAAAAAACCAAACCCATTGCCATCAAGTAGATTCTGACTCATAGGGATCCTATAGGAGAGAGTAGAATTGTAATCTTTATGGAAGGAGACTGCCACATCTTTCTCCCAAGGAGTAGTTGGTGGGTTCAGTTAGTAGGTAAGCACTTAACCACTAAGCCAACAGGACTCCTTACTATTATCATGTAAAAACCAAACCTGTTGTCATCAAGTTGATTCCAGCTCATAGTTGCCCTACAGGGCAGGGTAGAACCACCTGACATGGTTTCCAAGGAGCGGCTGGTGGATTTCAACTGCCTACTTTTTGGCTAGCAGCCTAAACTCTTAACCACTGAGCCACCAGGGCTCCACTTTTATCATATATACTTCTTAAATTCAAGTGTTTATGGGTACAGAGCAACTGACTAAAGCCGAAGTAGTACATATCAAGGGTATCTGTTCTTAATGAATTATTTTCTACGAGTTATCCCCTGGCCTACATATATACTTCTATTTATGATCCCACTATATAAGCTGTTCTTTTTGCTTTTCTGTAGTATCATTTGGAAACCCTGGTGGCGCAGTGGTTAAGTGCTACGGCTGCTAACCAAAGGGTCAGCAGTTTGAATCCAACAGGTGCTCCTTGGAAACTCTATGGGGCAGTTCTACTCTGTCCTATAGGGTCACTATAAGTCAGAATTGACTTGACGGCACTGATTTGGTTTATAGTATCATTTAGCTTAATGCTTTCAGCTCTCAGATAAAATATAAAGAATATGTTTAGGTTGGAAACCACCACCTGGGGATGGTGAGCTGAGGCAAAATGGTTGAGGGGTTAACTGACAAAATTAATTTGGGCATTGAAAGTATAGAGTATCAAGAGGTGGAGCCAACATGGTGCTATAGACAGAAGCACCCTGCCATCCTTCTGCAGCAAAGACTTGAAAAACTAAGTAAAATAAATATAAATGTCAATCTCGGAATCATAAGTACCAAATGAAGGAATAAAGAACTCAATCAAGCACCAAATGGAATAAGAAACTGACAGTGAACAGGGAACAAGGAGAGTTATGAAGTGGAGGTCCCATACCAGCTAATGTGGCCAGGTTCGTCATCTTGTCCTCCAGTCACCAAAGAACTCGGAGAGCACTGGAAGGCAAATTCACAGAGCTCCCAACAGTAAACAGAGCACCAAGTAACCAGGGATACACACTTCCCACCCCATCCCCTTCTTCCTTGTACAAGGCCTCTTCTGCTTGCCAACAGACCCTGTTCACTCAGCCAGAGAGACACTAGCTCACTGCCACTAGGGCCCACTCTGCCTCCACCAGCCAGCCCCTTTAGCACCATCTTTTTGTTTATTTTTGATATATATATGTATTTTTTTTTGCTTTTTTTTTTTTGTCATTGTTGCTTCGCTTTCTCTCCCTTTCTTCCGTTTCTTTCTCCCACTCACGTAGCCCCGTGTGCCAACCACTCTGCTTCTCAATGCGCTGTGAATTTTTGGTTTGTTTGCTTTTTTTTTTCTCTGCTTCTTTTCTTTTTTTTCTGTTTCTTCGCTTTCTCTCCTTTCCTTTCTCCTACCCACACAGCCATGTGTACTGCCCCAGATCTTTCTGGAGGGGCCATGCTGCACATTTCAGTTGTAGAGTCACAGTGCACGGCCTCCCCTGATTTGCACCACCATCACCGACTAGCTTCCACAGCACCACTTTATTTATTTTATTGTTTGTTTTCTTTTTTGTTTTTTCTTTTTTTTTTTTGGTTATTGTTTCTTCTCTCTCTCTCCCTTCCTTCCTTTCTTTTCTCCCATCCACCAAGCCCCATGTGCCACTCCCAACTTTTTGGTGGGCTGTGTTGTATTGCTCAGCTGGAGAGCCTCTGGCACATGGCCTCCCAAAGTCTGTGCTGTACCCAAGGGCCGGCTCCGTTAGAAATATATTTTTTTATTTATCTTTACCCTTCTCCTTTCCCTTCTCCCTCCATCCTAGGCCCTGTGATGCCTCTGCCCCTTCCTGACAGGCAGTGCTGAGGCACCTAAGGGAGAGATATCGACTCACTGCCACCCAAATTCCAAACCACCCCAATGGACTGCACCTCCGCCATAATATTTTTGTTGTTCCTTTTAATTTTTTTGTTTGTTGGTTTCTTCTCTTTCCCCCCTTTCTTTTCCTTTCTCCAGCTTGCCTAGCCCTATGTGCCACCCATTCCACTTCTGGACAGGCCAAACCACACTACTCAGCTAGAAGGCCACCAGCACATGGCCTTGCCATGTCTGCCTGACTCCCACACTCTCCCTCCTACAGCACCACCATTTAATTTACTTTTTTCATTTTTAACTACATTTTTTATCTTTTTTCCTCTCCTTTCTCTTCTTTCACCCGTCCACTTAGCTCTGAACATCACATCCTCTCCTTTCCATCCTTCCTATCTGCACCGTGTGCCAAATGCAATGTCCCTGAGTGGTATAGACACATTCCCCTGGACTCTGCCTTCCACTGCCCTGCAATTATGCCTCTTTGCCCCCAGTTTGGGTCATAAAATACACATCTCCACCACTCCACCCCTGGTAGACCCACCATGCTGCATCATACTTAAGTGATCAGTCCTGCTCACCTAGATAAGGTGATAAGAAGTATCATGCCTACAGGTGAACAAGCAACAAAACACACCCAGCCCATTTGCCCAAGCATAACCAAATAAAACAAAAAATCAGGACAAAACAATCAGTCTGCAAACAATACAAGAAGAAAATAATTCCTGAATGTCCATGAGACACCAGACAATATCAAAACATATTTAAAAAACAGAAGGTGTATCTAGACGGAGATCAAAATAAAATACCCAATGATATTCTATTAGAAGAAAAAACACTGGAATTACCTGATAGTGAATTCTGAACGCTAATAATCAGGGTCCCCCAAAAGATGAAGGAAAATACAGACAAAACTAAGTAAAGGAAAAAAAAAAAAAAAAAAAACCACAAAATCATGGAAAATACAGACAAAATCACAGAAAAGACAGACAAAACAATGGAAGAAATCAGGAAAATAATGCAGGAATAAAATGTCAAAATCATACAAAAATATCAATAAGAAATCCAAAAGATAAACAAGATTTCAGAAATGGATGGTGTGTTAGAAGGATTTAGGAGCAAATTTGGAAAATTTGAAGACAGGATCGGTGAAATTGAAGAAATGCATGCAGAGCAAAACTGCTCCATAGGGTTTCCAAGGCTGTGACCTTTAGGAAGTAGATCATCACACCTGTGCTCTGAGGAACCTCTAGGTGTGTTCAAACTGCCAATCTTTCAGTTAGTAGCTGGACACCTAACTGTTTGTGCTACCCAGGGACACCCTGCTTACCTGTATTCACTTGAAAAAAATTACTATTTATTTTCATAACTAGATATAAATATCAAGAGATTTTATTTAGGTCTTGTTTTTCTATGTTAATGCTATCATTTCAAGCATCAGTTATACTCACTGATTTGAACTATTATAATTTTCTGATAATTGAAAAGAAAGAACTTGTCTCACGATGTATATTTTGCTCATGTTGTGCTGTCAATTTTACATATATATATTTAATCCTTGATGGCCCAAATGGCTTTACCATGTAAAACACTGGTTTTCTCTATCAGTGATGGAATAACAGAAGGGCTCCAGCCATTAGTGATGTAGTTAATTATCTGAAATTATGCTCATAATTGGGAGGAAATGCTTCCAAAGATTCAATTTGTTAATGGCGTTTTAAAAGTCTAAATATTGGAAGGAACTAACTGTAATAAAAAAAAGTAGACAAAACAATAGGCAAGATAAATACCTAACTGTTATTAATCAAAGGGCAAGTAAAATACATATTCAATATTCATTTAAAATATAGATTGTCAACTTAAATTTATCTCTAATCACTAACTTGGCAGGGATTGAACTCTGCCTTCTGCCATCCATTACTAATGAACTTGTGTATAACTTTTCCAACATCAAGCTTTTTGCTTATAGATTCTCTGTCTTTGCCTTCACTATATTCCAGCCAACACATGCAGAATGCTATTCCTTTTATAGGATCAGAATAAAGGTGTTGAGTGACATCAGTCCCCATTCACCACAAAGGATGGAATTATATTAGTAATTTTGTAGAAGAAAAAGGCATTAGCAAATTATAAAAAGGAGTGGGGTAATATAACAAAATTAATGAAATATGACCAAGTGTATTAAATTAAACCATTTTCTTATGTCATTATTTCACTGAAATTAATATCAGAATTAAAAGCTAAGGATATTAAAAAAAAAAAGGATATTACTATCATTAAAACAAATATTGTATATATCAGAGCCCAATTTCAAAATTACAGGACTAATATTCTCACTACACTGCTCTTTGGGATAATGAAACAATAATAAATTATCATTTGCCTGTAGTTCTTGTTGTGGATTCCAGTAGTTCTAATGGCATTCAGATTGAATGAAGCATTAACAAGGGATCTAAAATGTGGTATCATTAAAAAGGCAAAGAAAAGTCATTTTAATCTAGAGTGTTGTAAAACAATGTCAAGCTGATTCATGGAATAATATTAGAATATGGCTCTGTCCAAAACCAATAAATGTCTGTCTTACGCTAAAGCCAATTTGATCACATTGATCATTCTAGCATAGTACTTGCAATATGACGTGATAGTATGAGGGGTCCAATTACTAGGAGTTGTTAAAAGATTATGGATAAAAAAATGCCTGTTTGTTTATGTATATGCACTTAGCATTTAAGACAAAACTTGGTAGATGGGAAAATGTACCCATGACCATAACAGTTAGATATATTAATACATTTTATGTATATTCCACAAAACTAAATACATAAATATAGACATAGACAACAACATAGAAGCCTCAACTGACAGTGGGTGGTGGCTGCTCATGAAGTACATTGGCAGAGAATTGAACTCCAATCTACTGCATGGAAGGTGAGAATTTTACCACTGAACCATGACTGCCCTCAGAAAAAAGTATAGATTATCACTATTCACATATATCATGAGATATATAAATTAGAGTAATAAAAAAGAACGAAGGCCTTCAAGGCCAAACTCCTCAACAATGTGTACGTAAGGCTATTAGATTTTGTCTATTTATCAGTGTCTTGTCCTTGATAAACTTACCGACTGCAAGTTCATAGATATACACATATTTCTATATACATTATTACTACAAATACATTTGTCAAAATTAAACTATAATTGAAAATCCTTTAGAAAATACTTTAGGTTAAATTTATCACAAAATTAGTTGCTTCTTGATGCTGATGTCCATAGAGTCAGCTTGAAGTAAAACCAAAAGGCATTAATGCAACATATAAAATTATTAATTTGACTATGAAGCAAGATTCAGAAAAAAATGAACACACACAGTATGTTAAAAAAAAAAAGACGTTTCTTAAAAAAAACAAGAGCTGTTACCACACCTAAGTGTCTGAATATGTACCATCTTATTTTAAAATTTTTTTTTATTTAAAAGGTTTTTATTCAGATTTATTATTTTTAAATTTTAGAACAACAGTGATTTAAAGGCTAAATGTCACTTTGGTAATACATGTATCAAAGTACTTCATTTCTGAAGGGTCCAAAATGTATGTGTTATGATACTATAAAGCCAGTAAAGATAAGGAAGTATTTAGAATGTGTGTATTAGGCACTATGACAGACTACTATTTTCACATATGACAAGTAATTGAATCCTATGATATAGGCAGGGACAACTTACCCAATAAGCAAGGTAAACACGTGCTTAGGGCATCAACAAAACAGAGGCACCAGTTGTCCAAAGCAAAGACCCATAGATGTCAAGCAGACAAGACACAAGGAAAAGCAAGTATCGCAGTGGAAGGGAACTGGCAGGGCACTAAATGAAATTGATACCAGCTCCAGTGCATGAGATTCTGCCAGCTGGAAATAAAATTCATGCAGGGTAAGAGGGTGTTCACGCTCAAGGTTGTTTAAGCTATGAGGCTCCATCACTTCAATACCTTCCTTGACATCTGTCTCCTACTATCCCCTCCCGTGTAATTGAAACTCCTTATCTCAGCAGGTCTCTTGGGAGTACGTAATTTCTTTCTCATAAAGAAGAGGTAGGGGTGCACTGTGGAGTCTAACTCTTGCTTTTTTCACACAATGTGTAACTGGATCCAACATAAGCAATTACTGGGCAAGGATGGATTATTTTAATAGCTAGCTGTTCTCTGATTCATTTTGAGAGAACTGTCTTGTACATCCACATCTGCTGTTCCAGCAACTCCAGCCAGGAGAGCCAGCAATGCTCTTTGTCATGATACATACATAAGGGTATGTTCCTATGCACGTCCTGGTAAACAACCAGTGGGAACTCCAGTCCCACATGAAGTGCTAAAGCCAGGGAACTTGAATAAATTGAACACTACAATTAATTCAATCAGCTTACTTTTTAACTGTATACCGTTTACATACAGATTTATGCCCTAAATTTTATAAACAATAATATATATAACTTTGATTTTAAAATGTATTTGGCATACAGACACAATTTGTCATACATTTAATATAATAACATGGGTAATAATTTAATTTACTACTAACATAGAAAACCTCCAAAAAGAGAAAATGTCCAAAAAGTACTGGAAATATATATATATGTATTTTGTATATTTATATATATAATACATTTATGTAAATGTATTTTCCATTTCTCTACAGATTGACTTACTTTTAAGAAATTGATATTGTTACGATTGGCAAAACAAGCTTGCTTGTCAAGAAGTGATGCTATTGTTACATCAATCATGTATGTATCTCTGTATATGTGCATTGAACAAGTCCACAAAGGAATAAAATGTACATTTTATAAACCCTGTACACAATAACAATTATATTTTCCTTTGCAGTCAGGTTGATTGGGTATAATCCCACATTCAGCTCTCTTTCCTCAACCGCAGAAGAGCACGGCAGCGGTACTATAATCACGTGACTCGTGACATATCTGGTCCTGTCCTGTGCAAAGTGAATCAAAACATGCTTTCAGATTCAGTATACCCTTGTATTCGTATCATGCTCCTTTGCATCGTTCTGGTCCCCATTGCATATCAGCAGTATTGGAAAGTTGTTTTGCAACACATCATTGCTGTCCTTATAGCAATCTCTGAATGTGGACTATTTTTCAGGAAGAAATGAAGTGTTTGGGTCCCTACAAAATTGAAATCTGGGGGGCTTATTGAACTTATTGCTCAGGTTGGTCCATTATTAGCAGGTCTCATCTCAAAATAAGGTAACACAGGAAAGGGCAACCCATTGTATAAGTCTAAAACAACATGTGAAGAATTAATAAACTTAGGTGATAAAGTTCAATCAACTATTTTCAGTGGAATAGGGCTCAACATTTCAGTTTATCTGTAGATGCCACTCCTGATTTTTCTCCTACAGGTCAGCTAAATATTGTTTTTAAGATATGTATCTCCAAACAGATGGGCAGTGCAGGCTGTAGCAAAGAGTGCAATCCTGGACTCATGCACTCAGATTCTAGGTGCCTTAGGAAGTATTGCTGAACATCAAACACAGAAGGAGATAACAAAAGAGAAGCTGTAAACATCACCAACAAAATGCAAACACTGTAGCGTGTATTTATGTACCAGTTCAGACTTGACCAGAATCTTGGTTCTAGTGTCTCATCAGAAAACTGGCCCTCACTGTGGGCATCTGCTTGAATGTCCGGTTGACTACTACAATTTGTTTCCATAGTTTGTGGCCTCAAAGAAAGGTAATTTTTATCTTCCATTATCTAGTCTTCAAAGTGGTAGATTAAATACAATTTCGCTGATGGCAGACCAAGAATTGAAAAAAACAGGACAAGGCCAGTAATATGAAATATTGTCTAAGGCAGGGGTTAGCAAACATTTTTTTATAATGGGCCAGATAGTAAACCTTTTAGGCTTTGCAAAGCACATATGACCTCTGTTGAATATATCTATATATCAAAGAATATTGAATGCGCAGTGGACTGCCAGGAGAACAAACAAATCCGTCTTGGAAGAAGTACAGCCAGAATTCTCACTAGAAGCAAGGGTGGCGAGATTATGTCTCACATACTTAAGGTATGTAATCAGGAGGGAACAGTGCCTGGAGAAGGACTTCATGCTTGATAAAGCAGAGCATCAGCAAAAAAGAGGAAGACTCTCAAAAAGATGGATTGACACTGTGACTAACAACGGGCTCAAGCTTAAAAATAATTGTGAGGATGGCACAGATGAGGTAGTGTTTTCTTACGTTGTACATAACATTTCTATGAGTTGGAACCAACTTGAGGCATGTAACAACAACTTTGAGAAATATTTAATAAAAACTGACAATTTTATGTAATTATGTTAGTCACTACAATACTATTCCAACTAACTAAAGTTGCAAGCAGCAACAAATGGGTAAAGATATAAATTTGAAAAGATAGTGATAAAATAAAAGTAGATAATATTTTTTTTTTTTATGTTAGTCACTACAATACTATTCCAACTAACTAAAGTTGCAAGCAGCAACAAATGGGTAAAGATATAAATTTGAAAAGATAGTGATAAAATAAAAGTAGATAATATATGAAACTGTACAACTGCAGAAAATATATGATATTTTAGTAATAAATTTAATATTTCCCTTTATGACTATGTTCTAGATCACAAAGTTTCTCAACCAATTCCTTACACTGGAAATTGTATAAAAGTTCTCAGACTGTAAATAATTACATTAAAAATACCCAATGAAATTTCAGGCAAATCTTATATTTAAAAAATAAAGACCACTTTTCCAAAACACTGGTAATAATAAAATATTAGGAATTTAAATAACAGATGTTGAGAATTCAAATAGTAATCATTAAACCAGGTTTTTTTTCAAACCATTTAGGAAAAGACATCTACTCGGTCTCTTTAATAAAAATACAGCATTCTCTCAGTTTACGCTCATGAAAAGGTAATTATTAAAGATATACAATAATTATTTAAAAGGTACATTAGAAATTTACTTTTTGATTATTAACCAATCATTCCTCATAATCAAACCAAGTAAAAACATAGCTTCTGTTTACACAGCAAGTTAGTTTCTGGGTTCATTTTTAGATGATTTACAGGGCGTGGGGGGACAATATAGAGCTGAAGAGAAGGAATCCACATCATAATTTAATCAAACTATTACTTCGGAAATGAAAGGAGCAATAAAAATCTCCTACCTAGGCCTTTCCCAAAGAATGTTGCATACTCATTAAGAGTCCATTGAAGAAGTGCTTCATGAAATTATTTTCTCTTTAAAAAGATTATATTAGGACTGGGGCCAAGATGGCTGACTAGGTAGACGCTAGCTCGGATCCCTCTTGCAACAAAGACTTGGAAAAACAAGTGAATTGATCACATACATGACAATCTACAAACCCTGAACAACAAACACAGATTTAAAGAGTTGACCTGAGTGACAGAGATGGAGAACGAACAACTACGGGGAAGCAGCGACTGTTTTCAGAGCCTGGAGCCAGTGTCCCAGCTGGGGAACCTTGGTGCCGGGCTTAGGACTGGGTGCAGGGGAGCTGAGTAAGGCATCCTCTCATGGCGCAAACACGGGGAGCAGCCCTACCTCCCTGAACTGACCCCGGGAGGGGGCCCAGCCGGTCCGCGCAGGCGGAGCGGTGACGTGGCTGGTGGGAGAAGTCCCGGGAGGCAGCGACTGTTTTTGGAGCCGGGAATGCAGCGTCCCAGCCAGGGAACCTTGACGCTGGGCTTTGGACTGGCAGCAGAGGAACTGACCACGGCTTCTGTGGGCCAGACCCTCGGGGGCAATCTCTACCCAGCCAGCACACATAGGCAACACGCCCTCGGGACCCTCAGATAAAATAGTCATCCCAAGCAGGATAAGCAACTTTGGCTGTACACCTGGGTGCTACTCTCTCCTGTTTTTCTGAACCCTCCCCTCCACTTCCCAGGTGGCTTCATTAACATTGGAATTTCCTGAGCCAGAGGGAGAACGGCTCTGGCTCCTCGGCTTTGCTTTTGCCTTTTTTTTTTTTTTTTTGGTCTTTTCCTAACCCATTCTTCTGGCCTGAGAGAAGAAACCACAAAAAAACCAGGGACCAAAAATCCTTCCCTAATTGGACTGAAAACACAGAACCAGCTACAGCCAAGCATATATGATCCATATCATGGGCTTTCATCCCTACAGGGAACAAGGAGGCTGTTATAATGCAAAGGCATTTCTGATAGGGATCTGACTGACTTTTTTTTTAGCGGATTTACTGGAAAAACAAGTTTCCCAGGTCTGATATCTCTGTTTATTCAACAGAGCCCTCACTGACCCACAACAGGGAACTGAGGGCTGAAGCTCCCCCCAGACCACATAGCTTCATGCCTTAGGGGTCTAAGGAGGGTGACACCTACCAATCTGTAGAGGTACTTGCATTGGGGGCCTAAGGTACAGCTGCAGTGCCCTCCCAACAAGGTGATTTAGGAATAGAGACACACTTACCTCACTGACACTTGGGGGAAGCCTGTCAGCATCCTGCCCCCCCCCCAGAGTGTGAACCCCAGCTGCTAACAGAATCTGGTGCACACAACTATCACCACTACTTCTTGAGGTGGATAGGTGTTAGGGTGCATCACACACTTGATGACCCACAATCAGATTCTACTCGAGAATAGTGAATAGACTCAGGCATATATATCTGGCAACAGCTCAAACCAGCTGGTAATAGGTCATAAGTAAGTCTAGGGCTACAACAAACAAGACAGCACAATCTAGTAGCCCATCCATGTATATTGAAAGAAAACAAAACAACATAAGACTCACTGAGCAAATATAGAATAAATCACTACAATATCTTAGTGATGGCTCGGAGACAGCAGTCGATATCAAACCACATAAAGAAGCAGACCATGACAGCTTCTCCAACCCCCCAAACAAAAGAATCAAAATCTTTCCCAAATGAAGATATAATCCTGGAATTATCAGATACAGAATATAAAAAAACTAAAGTACAGAATGCTTCAAGACATCAGGGATGACCTCCGAAATGAAATAAGGCAAACTGCAGAAAAAACCAAGGAACACACTGATAAAACAGTCGAAGAACTCAAAAAGATTATTTAAGAACATAGTGGAAAAATTAATAAGTTGCAAGAATCCATAGAGAGACAGCATGTAGAAATCCAAAAGATTAACAGTAAAATTACAGAATTAGACAACGCAATAGGAAGTCAGAGGAGCAGACTCGAGCAATTAGAATGCAGAGTGGGACATCTGGAGGACCAGGGAATTAACACCAACATAGCTGAAAAAAAAATCAGATAAAAGAATTTTAAAAAATGAAGAAACCCTAAGAATCATGTGGGACTTTAGCAAGAAGGATAACTTGTCTGTGATTGGAGTCCCAGAACAGGGAGGGAGGACAGAAAACACAGAGAAAATAGTTGAAGATCTGCTGATAGAACACTTCCCTGACATCATGAAAGACGAAAGGATATCTATCCAAGATGCTCATCGAACCCCATTTAAGATTGATCCAAAAAGAAAAACACCAAGACATATTATCATCAAACTTGCCAAAACCAAAGATAAAGAGAAAATTTTAAAAGCAGCCAGGGATAAAAGAAAGGTCTCCTTCAAGGCAGAATCAATAAGAATAAGTTCAGACTACTCAGCAGAAACCACGCAGGCAAGAAGGCAATGGGATGACACATACAGAGCACTGAAGGAGAAGAACTGCCAGCCAAGGATCATATATCCAGCAAAACTCTCTCTGAAATATGAAGGCGAAATTAAGATATTTTCAGATAAACACAAGCTTAGAGAATTTGCAAAAACCAAACCAAAGCTACAAGAAATACTAAAGGAAATTTCTTGATCAGAAAACCAATAATATCAGATACAGGCACAACACAAGGTCACAGAACAAAACATCCTGATATCTACTCAAATAGGGAAATCACAAAAACAAATTAAGATTAATTAAAAAAAAATATGCTCAAAACAGGGAATCATTGAAGTCAATATGTAAAAGATCACAATAATCAAAAAGAGGGACTAAATACAGGTGGCATAGAACTGCCATATGGAGAGGGATACAAGGCGATATAGGACAATACAAGTTAGGTTTTTACTTAGAAAAATAGGGGTAAATATTAAGGTAACCACAAAGAGGTATAACAACTCCATAACTCAAAACAAAAACCAAGAGAAACGTAATGACTCAGCAAACATAAACTCAAATACTATGAAAATGAGGATCTCACAATTTACAAAGAAAAACGTCTCAGCACAAAAAAGTATGTGGAAAAATGAAATTGTCAACAACACACATAAAAAACCATCAAAATGACAACAGTAAACACTTACTAATCTATAATTACACTGAATGTAAATGGACTAAATGCACCAATAAAGAGACAGAGAGTCTCGGACTGGATAAAGAAACACAATCCGTCTATATGCTGCCTACAAGAGACACACCTTAGACTTAGAGACACAAACAAACTAAAACTCAAAGGATGTAAAAAAATATATCAAGCAAACAATAAGCAAAAAAGAAGAGGAGTAGCAATATTGATTTCTGACAAAATAGACTTTAAACTTAAATCCACCACAAAGGATAAAGAAGGACACTACATAATGATAAAAGGGACAATTGACCAGGAAGATATAACCATATTAAATATATATGGACCCAATGACAGGGCTGTAAGATACATAAATCAAATTTTAACAGACTGAAAAGTGAGATAGACACCTCCACAATTATAGTAGGAGATTTCAACACACCACTTTCGGAGAAGGACAGGACATCCAGTAAGAAGCTCAATAGAGACATGGAAGACCTAATTAAAACAATCAACCAACTTGATCTCATTGATTTATACAGAACTCTCCACCCAACTGCTGCAAAGTATACTTTTTTTTCTAGCGCACTTGGAACATTCTCTAGAATAGACCACATATTAGGTCATAAAACAAACCTTTGCAGAATCCAAAACATCGAAATATTACAAAGCATCTTCTCAGACCACAAGGCCATAAAAGTGGAAATCAATAACAGAAAAATTAGGGAAAAGAAATCAACTACTTGGAAACTGAACAATACCCTCCTGAAAAAAGACTGGGTTATAGAAGACATTAAGGAGGGAATAAGGAAATTCATAGAATGCAAACGAGAATGAAAATACTTCCTATCAAAACCTCTGGGACACAGCAAAAGCAGTGCTCAGAGGCCAATTTATATCGATAAATGCACACATACAAAAAGAAGAAAGAGCCAAAATCAGGGAACTGTCCCGACAACTTGAACAAATAGAAAGCGAGCAACAAAAGAATCCGTCAGGCACCAGAAGAAAACAAACAATAAAAATTAGAACTGAACTAAATGAATTAGAGAACAGAAAAACAATTGAAAGAATTAACAAAGCCAAAAGCTGGTTCTTCGAAAAAATTAACAAAATTGATAAACCATTGGCTAGACTGTTTATTTTTTTTTAAACTGACTAAAGAAATACAGGAAAGGAAACAAATAACCAGAATAAGAAACAAGACAGGCCACATCACAACAGACCCAACTGAAATTTAAAGAATCATATCAGATTATTACGAAAAATTGTACTCTAACAAATTTGCAAACCTAGAAGAAATGGATGAATTCCTAGAAAAACACTACCTACCTAAACTAACACAATCAGAAGTAGAACAACTAAATAGACCCATAACAAAAAAAGAGATTGAAACGGTAATCAAAAAACTCCCAACAAAAAAAAAAGCCCTGGCCCGGACGGCTATACTGCAGAGTTCTACCAAACTTTCAGAGAAGAGTTAACACCACTACTACTAAAGGTATTTCAAAGCATAGAATATGACGGAATACTACCTAACTCATTCTATGAAGCTACCATCTCTCTGATGCCAAAACCAGGTAAAGACATCAGAAAAAAAGAAAATTAGAGACCTATATCCCTCATGAACATAGATGCAAAAATCCTCAACAAAATTCTAGCCAATAGAATTCAACAACATATCAAAAAAATAATCCACCATGACCAAGTGGGATTTATACCAGGTATGCAAAGCTGGTTTAATATTAGAAAAACCATTAATGTAATCCACCATATAAATAAAACAAAAGACAAAAACCACATGATCTTATCAATTGATGCAGAAAAGGCATTTGACAAAGTCCAACACCCATTTATGATAAAAACTCTCACCAAAATAGGAATTGAAGGAAAATTCCTCAACATAATAAAGGGCAAAAGCCAACAGCCAACATCACTCTAAATGGAGAGAGCCTGAAAGCATTTCCCTTGAGAACGGGAACCAGACAAGGATGCCCTTTATCACCGCTCTTATTCAACATTGTGCTAGAAGTCCTAGCCAGAGCAATTAGGCTAGACAAAGAAATAAAGGGCATCCGGATTGGCAAGGAGGAAGTCAAATTATCTCTATTTGCAGATGACATGATCTTATACACAGAAAACCCTAAGGAATCCTACAGAAAACTACTGAAACTAATAGAAGAGTTTGGCAGAGTCTCAGGTTATAAGATAAAGATGCAAAAATCACTTGGATTCCTCTACATCAACAAAAAGAACACCGAAGAGGAAATAACCAAATCAATACCATTCATAGTAGCCCCCAAGAAGATAAAATACTTAGGAATAAATCTTACCAAGGAGGTAAAAGACCTATACAAAGAAAACTCCAAAGCTCTACTACAAGAAATTCAAAAGGACATACTTAAGTGGAAAAACATACCTTGCTCATGGATAGGAAGACTTAACATAGTAAAAATGTCTATTCTACCAAAAGCCATCTATACATACAATGCACTTCTAATCCAAATTCCAATGTCATTTTTTAATGTGATAGAGAAACAAATCACCAACTTCATATGGAAGGGAAAGAAGCCTCGGATAAGTAAAGCATTACTGAAAAAGAAGAAGAAAGTGGGAGGCCTCACTCTACCTGATTTTAGAACCTATTATACAGCCACAGTAGTCAAAACAGCCTGGTACTGGTACAACAACAGACACATAGACCAATGGAACAGAATTGAGAACCCAGATATAAATCCACCCACATATGAGCTTACATATGAGCAGCTGATATTTGACAAAGGCCCAGTGTCAGTTAATTGGGGAAAAGATAGTCTTTTTAACAAATGGTGCTGGCATAACTGGATATCCATTTGCAAAAAAATGAAACAGGACCCATACCTCGCACCATGCACAAAAACTAACTCCAAGTGGATCAAAGACCTAAACATAAAGACTAAAACGATAAAGATCATGGAAGAAAAAATAAGGACAACCTTAGGAGCCCTAATACAAGGCATAAACAGAATACAAAACATTACCAAAAATGACAAAGAGAAACCAGATAACTGGGATCTCCTAAAAATCAAACACCTATGCTCATCTAAAGACTTCACCAAAAGAGTAAAAAGACCACCTACAGACTGGAAAAGAATTTTCAGCTATGACATCTCCGACCAGCGCCTGATCTCTAAAATCTATATGATTCTGTTAAACTCAACCACAAAAAGACAAACAACCCAATCAAGAAGTGGGCAAAGGATATGAACATGCACTTCACTAAAGAAGATATTCAGGCAGCTGACAGATACATGAGAAAATGCTCCCGATCATTAGCCGTTAGAGAAATGCAAATTAAAACTACAATGAGATTGCATCTGACTCCAACAAGGCTGGCATTAATCCAAAAAACACAGAAGAATAAATGTTGGAGAGGCTGTGGAGAGATTGGAAGTCTTATACACTGCTGGTGGGAATGTAAAATGGTACAACCACTTTGGAAATCTATCTGGCATTATCTTAAACAGTTAGAAATAGAACTACCATACAACCCAGAAATCCCACTCCTCAGAATATACCCTAGAGAAATAAGAGCCTTCACACAAACAGATATATGCACACCCATGTTTATTGCAGCACTGTTTACAATAGCAAAAAGTTGGAAGCAACCAAGGTGTCCATCAACGGATGAATGGGTAAATAAATTGTGGTATATTCACACAATGGAATACTACTCATGGATAAAGAACAGTGACGAATCTGTGAAACATTTCATAACATAGAGGAACCTGGAAGGCATTATGCTGAGCGAAATTAGTCAGAGGCAAAAGGACAAATATTTTCTAAGACCACTATTATAAGATCTCGAGAAATAGTATAAACTGAGAAGAACACATACTTTTGTGGTTATGAGGTGGGGAGGGAGGGAGGGTGGGAGAGGGTTTTTTACTGATTAATTAGTAGATAAGAACTGCTTTAGGTGAAGGGAAGGAGAATACTCAATATATGGAAGGTCAGCTCAACTGGACTGGACCAAAAGGAAAGAAGTTTCCGGGATAAAATGAATGCTTCAAAGGTCAGCGGAGCAAGGGCGGGGGTTTGGGGAACATTGTTTAAAGGGACTTCTAAGTCAACTGGGAAAATAATTCTATTATGGAAACACTCTGCATCCCACTTTGAAATATGGCACCTGGGGTCTTAAATGCTAACAAGCGGCCATCTAAGATGCATCAATTGGTCTCAACCCACCTGGAGCAAAGGAGAACGAAGAACACCAAGGTCACACGATAACTAAGAGCCCAAGAGACAGAAAGGGCCACATGAACCAGAGACCTACATCATCCTGAGACCAGAAGAACTAGTTGGTGCCCGGCCACAATCGATGACTGCCCTGACAGGGAGCACAGCAGAGGACCCCTGAGGGAGCAGGAGATCAGTGGGATGCAGACTCCAAATTCTCACAAAAAGACCATACTTAATGGTCTGACTGAGACTAGAGGAATCCCGGTGGTCATGGTCTCCAAACCTTCTGTTGGCCAAGGACAGGAACCATCCCCGAAGACAACTCATCAGACATGGAAGGGACTGGACAGTGGGTAGGAGAGAGATGCTAATGAAGAATGAACTATTTGTATCAGGTGGACACTTGAGACTGTGTTGGCATCTCCTGTCTGGAGAGGAGATCGGAGGGTAGAGAGGGTTAGAAACTGGCAAAATTGTCACGAAAGGAGAGACTGGAAGGGCTGACTCATTAGGGGGAGCGCAAGTGGGAGTACGGAGTAAGGTGTATATAAACTTATGTGACAGACTGACTTGATTTGTAAACGTTCACTTGAAGCTCAATAAAAGTGAATTAAAAAAAAAAAAGATTATATTAAATAACAAACATCCATTAAACTCATAGAACATTCCTTCCCATACAGTATGTGATATACCATTCTTAGAAGTATTGAGAGTGAATAAAAACGGTAAAAGTCATCAGGACAAGAAAATAGCTAAACAAACCGAAAACCAATGGTTTGTCTTAGATCCATTAGTGAATTGAGGTCACAGGACAAACTGCAATCCCAAAAACTGGAGAGAAAAGCAAACATGGGGAACACAGATCAGTTTACCAGAAGTTGCCAGAGCCTTAGCTGATAAAGCTCATCCCACTGCTTAGATGATTCCCACTCACAGCAACTCTACAGGATAGAGTAGAACTGCCTCATAGAGTTTCCAAGACTATAAATCTTTACAGAAACAGACTGCCACATCTTTTTCCCTTGAAGAGGCTGGTGGGTTCAAACCACTGACTTTTTGGTTAGCAACTGAGTGTGAGTACATTCATCACTGTGCCACCAGTGCTCCTCTCAGTAAATGATAGGAACACTTACATGGTAGTGTCAACAAAAAGGAGACGCTGTGGATGAGCTTCAGAGCTAAAACTCAGGAAGGCCAAGTATTAGGGGGCCTAACACTTTCTTAGGTTTTACCTCCAGAAACTCTACCAATGAAGAGCAGAGAAAACTTCCTTCTTATTTAGGCATAGGGAGGGGAAAGGTAACCACTTTGCAATATTCCCAGGAGAAAAGTCACTATTTTAAAACAAATCCAGATTGTTCTAGACAGCAAAGGCCTATCCAGCAATGGAAAAGAGTTTGCGAGATCCTTATTTATCATGTGGGAAGGGAAATGGCCCAACTCCAGCTTCCTAGCCTTTCTTTCTGATCTAAGGGGAAGGGAGGTGGGGCTGAGAAGCACTTATGAAAGTCACAGCCCAGGAGCACAACCTACCAAAGGACTGAGACCAAATCATATAATTACAGAATGTGTCCCCTCCTGCTATACTTACCACCACAGCAACAGGGCTTCTGTAAAATAACAGTGGATTACACCTGATGGAACTGCAAGGTTCACAATCTATTTAATAAAAAAAAAGAAGAAAAAAATTAGGTAAATCCAATGACAATGGGGAAAACAATAACGAGGAAATTAAATACAGGAAATTCCCCCTCACATCTGCCAGTTTGTCGTACTGAGAGGGCTTCTGTGTTGCTGTGATGCTGGAAGCTGTGCCACCTGTATTCAAATACCAGCAGGGTCACCCGTGGTGAAAAGGTTGCAGCTGAGCTTCTAGACTAAGGCAGACTAGGAAGAAGACCTGGCAGTCTACTTCTGAAAGGAATTAGCCAGTGAAAACCTTATGAATAGCAGCAGAACATTGTCTGATATAGTGCTGGAAAATGAGCCCTTCAGGTTGGAAGACATTCAAAATATGACTGGGGAAGAGTTGCCTCCTCAGAGTAGAGGGGACCTTAATGACATGGATGGCGTCAAGCTATCAGACCTCCATTTGCTGATACGGCACGACTCCAAATGAGAAGAAACAGCTGCAAACACCCATTAATAATTGGAACCTGGAATGTATGAAGTATGAATCTAGGAAAATTGGAAATCATAAAAAATGAAATGATACACATAAAAATTGATACTCTAGGCATTAGTGAGCTGAAATGGACAGGTATTGGTCATTCTGAATTGGACAATCATATGGTCTGCTATGCCAGGTACTATGCCAAAAAGATCAGTAGTTGGTAAATATAGTCTTGGTGATAGAAACAATGCTGGAGATCGCATGGTGACTATACACATGGATCTTCCCAGATGGAATACACAGGAATTAAATCAACTATGTCTGAGATTTCTGTCAATATCATCAGTCAGAACAGGGCCAGGGGCCTACCGCAGATCAGACCATCAATTACACATATGCAAGTTCAAGCTGAAACTGAGGAAAATTAGAAGTCCATGAGAGCCAAAGTACAACCTTGAGTGTATCCCACCTGAATTTAGAGACTATCTCAAGAATATAATTGACATGTTGAACGCTAATGACCGAAGACCAGACAAGTTGTGAAATGACGTCAAGGACATCACATATGAAGAAAGCAAGAGGCCATTAAAAAGGCAGGAGAGAATGAAAAGACCTAAATGGATGTCAGAGGGTCAGAAGAGACTCTGAAACTTGCTCTTGAATGTCGAGTAGCTAAAGCAAAAGGAAAAAAATGGTGAAGTAAAAGAGATGAGCAGAAGATTTCAAAAGTAGCCTCTTTAAAGTGTTGAAGAGCAAAGATGTCACCTTGAAGACTAAGGTGCGCCAGACCCAAGCCATGGTATTTTCAGTCACATCATATGCACATAAAAGCTGGACAATGAATAAGGAAGACCGAAAAAGAATTGACGCCTTTGAATTGTGGTGTTGGCAAAAAATATTGAATATACCATGGACTGCCAAAAGAATGAACAAATCTGTCTTAGAAGAAGTTCAACCAGAATGCTCCTTAGAAGCAAGAATGGTGAGACCGTATCTTACATACTTTGGACATGTTGTCAGGAGGGATCAGTCCCTGGAGAAGGACATCATGCTTGGCAGAGTACCGGGTCAGCAGAAAAGAGAAAGACCCTCAACTAGGTGGATTGACACTGTGGCTGCAACTATGAGCTCAAGCATAACAACGATTGTAAGGATGGCTCAGGACCAGGCAGTGTTCCGTTCTGTTGTGCATAGGGTCGCTATGAGTCAGAACCAACTCGACAACACCTAACAACAACAAGAAAATAGAGGAAACCCTGATGACGTATGGTTAATAGCTATGGCTGTTAACCAAAAGGTCGACATTTGGAATCCACCAGGTTCTCCTTGGAAACCCATGGGGCAGTTCTACTCTGTCCTATGAGGTCATTATGAATTGGAACTGACTCAAGAGCAATGAGTTTAAGGAAACAGTGTGCTTAAATATTTGTCAATAGAAACTTTTCAAATTGGAAAGTGAAGAAAAATTAATTTTAAAAATGGAACAGCATACTCAAGAAATGTGAGAGAATAACAAAAGGCGTAATTCATAAGAAATGAAATACCACAAGGAGAGAAAGAAAGGAACAGAAAAAATATTTGAAGTAATAATGGCTGAGGGTTTTCCAAAATTAATGGTAGAAACAAACTACAAATCTCTGAAGCCCAGGTGTCTTTAGTCATCTAATGCTGCTATAACAGAAATAACACAAATAGATGGCTTTAACAAAGAGAAATTTATTTCCTCACCGTAAAATAGGCTAAAATCTAAATTCAGCATGTCAGCAGTAGGGCGAGTCTTTCTCTCTCTGTTGGCTCTGAAGGTCCTTGTCTTCAATCGTTCCCTGGTCGAGGAGCTTCTCAGGTACAGGGAACCCTGGTCCAAAGGATGCACTCTGCTCCTGGCACTGCTTTCTTGGTGGTATGAAGTCCCCACTCTCTCCTAGCTTCCCATTCCTTTTATCTCTTAAGAGATACAAGGTGGTGCAGGCAACACCCCAGGGAAACTCCCTTTACATTGGATCAGGGATGTGACCTGGTAAGGGTGTTACAAGGCCATCCAAATCCTCTTTAACATAAAATTGCAATCACAAAATGGAGGGCAACCACGGAATACTGGGAATCATGGCCTAAGCAATACACTAATTCTTAAAAAAAATAATTCTATCCATGACACCAAGGAATACCAAGCAGAATAAACGTCCACAAATCTACATTTAAGCATTTCAAATGTAAACTAAAGACAGAAAATCTTAGGCTATCCAGTGGGGTAAAAACAAAACAAACAAACAAATAATCAAAAACCATCTTACCTCTAGAAGAACAGAAATAAGAATTGAATGCCCATCAGAAACCATGGATGGAAAAAGAGAGCAAATTAAAATATGTAACAAACAAACAAACAAAAAAACCAACCCTTGCCATTTAGTCTCCTAGCGACCCTATAGGACAGAGTAGACAGCCCCATAGGGTTTCCAAGAAGCAGATGGTAGAATCAAAATGCACACTTTGTGGTTAGCAGCCAAGATCTTAACCACTGAGCCACCAGGGCTCCAAAAATATGTAAAGAGGATAAGAATTTTGTTTCCACCAAAATTATCCTTTACAGGTGAAGGAGAAATACTCGCCCCAACAAACAAAAACTTAAGGAATTTTTCAATAGTAGATCTATCTTGCAACAAATATTATTTAGAGAGAAGGAAAAGCATATAGGTCAGAAACTGAAATTTACATAAAGAAAGGAAGAGTGTCAGAAAAGGAACAAAGAAAAAAAAAATAAGAACTGGAGATTCAACACAGTTTGAAAAGCACGGTCTTAACTAAATACAAAGAGGGGGACACTGTCCCAGGAATACCAATCAACTCCACATAAAACTGGCAGTACTGGACACTCCAAAAGAACAAGTGTTATAGAATGCAGGATAATGTAATTGTAAAACCAAACCAAACCCGTTGCCGTCAAGTCAATTTCTGATCATACCGACTCTGTAGGACAGAGTAGAACTGTCTCATAGGGTTTCCAAGGAGTGGCTGGTGTTTTGGACTGCTGACCTTTTGATTAGCAGCTGAGTTCTTAACCACTGAGCCACCAGGGTTCTGATATAATTACATTATCTGTAAAAAGTGATAGTTTTATTTTTCCTCTTTCTGTTTTTTAGTTCTCATTTTTTTCTTGTCTAAATGTGATATGTAGAAGGAGAAATGAATCAGGTGACATTGTAGCATTTAATTTCTTACAAAAATATTTGCAACAGCTTCAACATATGATCCTATTACACACATAAAATAATCTACTCTTCGAGACTGTACAAAGGTTTAAAAATTGAGGTTTCTGGTATATCTGATAAGGCTGGTTCAGGCTTAGGCCCAGCCCCATTCTGTGACTCCTGCTTCTGCATTCCTGAGACTGTAACCTTGACTCCTTCTTAGACATAAGGTCTTGGGCCTCTGGCTGGGTAGAACCAGCTGACTAACTTCTTCTCATTCATATACAAACGACCTTGGGCCTCTGGCCAGCAGACTCTGGCCCCCTATCAGTCATCTCGTGACAGCCTTTCAAGCACATACTTACCTTTTACAATTGTGTGAGTGTACTCAATCCCCTTAACCCACATATACTGTTTTAACCAATCCCAATTAAATCCTGCTTCAAGATATTCCACCTTTTACTTTACTGATTGCTCGCCTACCGTTCAGATGTTTTGTAAACCAAGTTTCTGATTCAACCCTACAACTATGTCCAGATAACTGTAGCTTTTTGGAGCACTGGCTTTCACTTTGTGAGATCTTGACACGTCCCTGGCTCAAGCTGTCTTTACTTTCAGCAAATCTCCCTTGATTTCACATTTAAATAGAGTACACTTCACTTTTGTTACTCTATGACAAGGTGTACCTGGAAAATAATACTTTCATAATTGTAAAATTAGATGGTGTTTCCAAATTGATTCTTTACATTATTTTAGATCATTTCACATGATCAGGTGTATTAATTTCAAAATCGTTAAGTAAATTTACCCATTTTTATAACATTTAAATTTTATTTGGGGAACATGAAATATTTTCTGCTATAATATTTTAATAAACCAGTATTTCTTGGCATTTTATATTAGTATGATGCATTCATTTGCAGATAGTGTTTTTGGATATTTGCAGATACTTAACAGTTTAAAAAAAAAATTTTTTTTTTTAACTGTGCATTAGAGTAGTGTTTCTGCATTTTATTTTGAGCTTACTTGTTTACTTGTTAAAAAGTCCATAACCAATTCTCCTCAAAAACATCAATCTGGCGGAGCCAAGATGGCGGACTAGGCAGACGCTACCTCGGATCCCTCTTACAACAAAGACACGGAAAAACAAGTGAATCGATCACATACATAACAATCTACGAACCCTGAACAACAAACACAGATTTAGAGACGGAGAACGAACTAATACGGGGAAGCAGCGATTGTTTCCAGAGCCTGGAGCCAGCGTACCAGTCAGGTACGGCACAAGCACAGAGACCTGCTCCACCCACCTGAACTAACCCCGGGAGGGGGACCAGCTGGTTCCACGGGCGGCGTGGGACGCAGCCGGTAGGAGAAGTCCCCGGGAGGCAGTGACTGATCTTGGAGCAGAAAGAGCAGCATCCGAGCCGGGGAACCGTCCCGCAGGGATTAGGACTGCACGCAGGTACGCCATAAACACGGAGAGTTGCTCCACCCCCTGAACTAACCCCGGGAAGGGGACCAGCCGGGTCGCGCGGGCGGCGTGGGACGCAGCCGGTAGGAGAAGTCCCCGGGAGGCAGCGACTGGTATTGGAGTGGGGAGAACAGCGTTCCAGCCAGGACACTCGGTCGCGGCACAAGCACAGGGAGCTACTCCACCCATCTGAACTAACCCCGGGAGGGGGCCCACCTAGTTCACGGGGGCGGCACGGCCACGCGGCTGGAGAGACGAGAAGTCCCCGGGAGGCAGCGACTGATTTTGGAGTTGAGAGTGCACCGTCCCAGTAGGGGAGCCTTGACGCTGGGCGTGGGGCTGGAAGCGGAGGATCTGACCGTGACTCCAGCGGGCCAGAGCCCCCGGGGGCAATCTCCACACAGCCAGCACACATAGGCGACGCGCCCGCGAGAATCTCAGATATAACAGTCATTCCAAGCAAGACAAGCAACTCTGGCTATATTCTGAGGTGCTACTCTCCTATCTCTCTGTTCCCTCCCCCACCCTTCCCAGGCGGCTTCATTAACATCTGAATAGCCTGAGCCAAAGGGAGAACTCTGATAGGGATCTGACTGCAGTTTTTTTTTTAGCGGATTTTCTGGAAAAACTAGTTTCCCAGTGATGGCTCGGAGACAACAATCCATATCAAACCACTTAAAGAAGCAGACCGGGACAGCTTCTCCAACCCCCCAAACAAAAGAATCAAAATCTTTCCCAAATGAAGATACAATTTTGGAATTATCAGATACAGAATATAAAAAACTAATTTACAGAATGCTTAATGATATCACTAATGAAATTAGGATATCTGCAGAAAAAGCCAAGGAACACACTGATAAAACTGTTGAAGAACTCAAAAAGATTATTCAAGAACATACTGGAAAAATTAATAAGTTGCAAGAATCCATAGAGAGACAACATGTAGAAATCCAAAAGATTAACAATAAAATAACAGAATTAGACAACGTAATAGGAAGTCAGAGGAGCAGACTCGAGCAATTAGAATGCAGACTGGGACATCTGGAGGACCAGGGAATTAACACCAACATAGCTGAAAAAAAATCAGATAAAAGAATTAAAAAAAATGAAGAAACCCTAAGAATTATGTGGGACTCTATCAAGAAGGATAACCTGCGGGTGATTGGAGTCCCAGAACAGGGAGGAGGGACAGAAAACACAGAGAAAATAGTTGAAGAACTTCTGACAGAAAACTTCCCTGACATCATGAAAGACGAAAGGATATCTATCCAAGATGCTCATCGAACCCCATTTAAGATTGATCCAAAAAGAAAAACACCAAGACATATTATCATCAAACTCACCAAAACCAAAGATAAACAGAAAATTTTAAAAGCAGCCAGGGAGAAAAGAAAGGTTTCCTTCAAGGGAGAATCAATAAGAATATGTTCTGACTACTCAGCAGAAACCATGCAGGCAAGAAGGGAATGGGACGACATATACAGAACACTGAAGGAGAAAAACTGCCAGCCAAGGATCATATATCCAGCAAAACTCTCTCTGAAATATGAAGGCGAAATTAAGATATTTACAGACAAACACAAGTTTAGAGAATTTGCAAAAACCAAACCAAAGCTACAAGAAATACTAAAGGATATTGTTTGGTCAGAGAACCAATAATATCAGATATCAGCACAACACAAGGTCACAAAACAGAACGTCCTGATATCAACTCAAATAGGGAAATCACAAAAACAAACAAATTAAGATTAATTAAAAAAAAAAAAAATACACATAACAGGGAATCATGGAAGTCAATAGGTAAAAGATCACAATAATCAAAAAGAGGGACTAAATACAGGAGGCATTGAACTGCCATATGGAGAGTGATACAAGGCGATATAGAACAATACAAGTTAGGTTTTTACTTAGAAAAATAGGGGTATATAATGAGGTAACCACAAAAAGGTATAACAACTCTATAACTCAAGACAAAAACCAAGAAAAACGTAACGACTCAACTAACATAAAGTCAAACACTATGAAAATGAGGATCTCACAATTTACTAAGAAAAACGCCTCAGCACAAAAAAGTATGTGGAAAAATGAAATTGTCAACAACACACATAAAAAGGCATCAAAATGACAGCACTAAAAACTTACTTATCTATAATTACCCTGAATGTAAATGGACTAAATGCACCAATAAAGAGACAGAGAGTCACAGACTGGATAAAGAAACACGATCCATCTATATGCTGCCTACAAGAGACACACCTTAGACTTAGAGACTCAAATAAACTAAAACTCAAAGGATGGAAAAAAGTATATCAAGCAAACAATAAGCAAAAAAGAAGAGGAGTAGCAATATTAATTTCTGACAAAATAGACTTTAGACTTAAATCTACCACAAAGGATAAAGAAGGACACTATATAATGATAAAAGGGACAATTGATCAGGAAGACATAACCATATTAAATATTTACGCACCCAATGACAGGGCTGCAAGATACATAAATCAAATTTTAACAGAACTGAAAAGCGAGATAGATACCTCCACAATTATAGTAGGAGACTTCAACACACCACTTTCGGAGAAGGACAGGACATCCAGCAAGAAGCTCAACAGAGACACGGAAGATCTAATTACAACAATCAACCAACTTGACCTCATTGACTTATACAGAACTCTCCACCCAACTGCTGCAAAATATACTTTTTTTTCTAGCGCACATGGAACATTCTCTAGAATAGACCACATATTAGGACATAAAACAAACCTTTGCAGAGTCCAAAACATCGAAATATTACAAAGCATCTTCTCAGATCACAAGGCAATAAAACTAGAGATCAATAACAGAAAAACGAGGGAAAAGAAATCAAATACTTGGAAAATGAACAACACCCTCCTGAAAAAAGACTGGGTTATAGAAGACATCAAGGAGGGAATAAGGAAATTCATAGAAAGCAACGAGAATGAAAATACTTCCTATCAAAACCTCTGGGACACAGCAAAAGCAGTGCTCAGAGGCCAATTTATATCAATAAATGCACACATACAAAAAGAAGAAAGAGCCAAAATCAGAGAACTGTCCCTACAACTTGAACAAATAGAAAGTGAGCAACAAAAGAATCCATCAGGCACCAGAAGAAAACAAATAATAAAAATTAGAGCTGAACTAAATGAATTAGAGAACAGAAAAACACTTGAAAGAATTAACAAAGCCAAAAGCTGGTTCTTTGAAAAAATTAACAAAATTGATAAACCATTGGCTAGACTGACTAAAGAAATACAGGAAAGGAAACAAATAACCCGAATAAGAAATGAGAAGGACCACATCACAACAGAACCAAATGAAATTAAAAGAATCATTTCAGATTATTATGAAAAATTGTACTCTAACAAATTTGAAAACCTAGAAGAAATGGATGAATTCCTGGAAAAACACTACCTACCTAAACTAACACATTCAGAAGTAGAACAACTAAATAGACCCATAACAAAAAAAGAGATTGAAACGGTAATCAAAAAACTCCCAACAAAAAAAAGTCCCGGCCCGGACGGCTTCACTGCAGAGTTCTACCAAATTTTCAGAGAAGAGTTAACACCACTACTACTAAAGGTATTCCAAAGCATAGAAAATGACGGAATACTACCCAACTCATTCTATGAAGCCACCATCTCCCTGATACCAAAACCAGGTAAAGACATTACAAAAAAAGAAAATTATAGACCTATATCCCTCATGAACATTGATGCAAAAATCCTCAACAAAATTCTAGCCAATAGAATCCAACAACACATCAAAAAAATAATTCACCCTGATCAAGTGGGATTTATACCAGGTATGCAAGGCTGGTTTAATATCAGAAAAACCATTAATGTAATCCATCACATAAATAAAACAAAAGACAAAAACCACATGATCTTATCAATTGATGCAGAAAAGGCATTTGACAAAGTCCAACACCCATTCATGATAAAAACTCTTACCAAAATAGGAATTGAAGGAAAATTCCTCAACATAATAAAGGGCATCTATGCAAAGCCAACAGCCAATGTCACTCTAAATGGAGAGAACCTGAAAGCATTTCCCTTGAGAACGGGAACCAGACAAGGATGCCCTTTATCACCGCTCTTATTCAACATCGTGTTGGAAGTCTTAGCCAGGGCAATCAGGCTAGACAAAGAAATAAAAGGTATCCGGATTGGCAAGGAAGAAGTAAAGTTATCACTATTTGCAGATGACATGATTATATACACAGAAAACCCTAAGGAATCCTCCAGAAAACTACTGAAACTAATAGAAGAGTTTGGCAGAGTCTCAGGTTATAAAATAAACATACAAAAATCACTTGGATTCCTCTACATCAACAAAAAGAACACCGAAGAGGAAATAACCAAATCAATACCATTCACAATAGCCCCCAAGAAGATAAGATACTTAGGAATAAATCTTACCAAGGATGTAAAAGACCTATACAAAGAAAACTACAAAGCTCTACTACAAGAAATTCAAAAGGACATACTTAAGTGGAAAAACATACCTTGCTCATGGATAGGAAGACTTAACATAGTAAAAATGTCTATTCTACCAAAAGCCATCTATACATTTAACGCACTTCCGATCCAAATTCCAATGTCATATTTTAAGGGGATAGAGAAACAAATCACCAATTTCATATGGAACGGAAAGAAGCCCCGGATAAGCAAAGCACTACTGAAAAAGAAGAAGAAAGTGGGAGGCCTCACCTTACCTGACTTCAGAAACTATTATACAGCCACAGTAGTCAAAACAGCCTGGTATTGGTACAACAACAGACACATAGACCAATGGAACAGAATTGAGAACCCAGACATAGATCCATCCACGTATGAGCAGCTGATATTTGACAAAGGACCAGTGTCAATTAACTGGGGAAAAGATAGCCTTTTTAACAAATGGTGCTGGCATAACTGGATATCCATTTGCAAAAAAATGAAACAGGACCCATACCTCACACCATGCACAAAAACTAACTCCAAGTGGATCAAAGACCTAAACATAAAGACTAAAACGATAAAGATCATGGAAGAAAAAATTGGGACAACCCTAGGAGCCCTAATACAAGGTATAAACAGAATACAAAACATTACCAAAAATGATGAAGAGAAACCCGATAACTGGGAGCTCCTAAAAATCAAACACCTATGCTCATCTAAAGACTTCACCAAAAGAGTAAAAAGACCACCTACAGATTGGGAAAGAATTTTCAGCTATGACATCTCCGACCAGCGCCTGATCTCTAAAATCTACATGATTCTGTCAAAACTCAACCACGAAAAGACAAACAACCCAATCAAGAAGTGGGCAAAGGATATGAACACACATTTCACTAAAGAAGATATTCAGGCAGCCAACAGATACATGAGAAAATGCTCTCGATCATTAGCCATTAGAGAAATGCAAATTAAAACTACGATGAGATTCCATCTCACACCAGCAAGGCTGGCATTAATCCAAAAAACACAAAATAATAAATGTTGGAGAGGCTGCGGAGAGATTGGAACTCTCATACACTGCTGGTGGGAATGTAAAATGGTACAACCACTTTGGAAATCTATCTGGCGTTATCTTAAACAGTTAGAAATAGAACTACCATACAACCCAGAAATCCCACTCCTAGGAATATACCCTAGAGATACAAGAGCTTTCATACAAACAGATATATGCACACCCATGTTTATTGCAGCTCTGTTTACAATAGCAAAAAGTTGGAAGCAACCAAGGTGTCCATCAACGGATGAATGGGTAAATAAATTGTGGTATATTCACACAATGGAATACTACGCATCGATAAAGAACAGTGACGAATCTCTGAAACATTTCATAACATGGAGGAACCTGGAAGGCATTATGCTGAGCGAAATTAGTCAGAGGCAAAAGGACAAATATTGTATAAGACCACTATTATAAGATCTTGAGAAATAGTAAACCTGAGAAGAACACATACTTTTGTGGTTACGAGGGGGGGAGGGAGGGAGGGTGGGAGAGGGTTTTTTATTGATTACTCAGTAGATAAGAACTGCTTTAGGTGAAGGGAAAGACAACACTCAATACATGGAAGGTCAGCTCAATTGGACTGGACCAAAAGCAAAGAAGTTTCCGGGATAAAATGAATGCTTCAAAGGTCAGCGGAGCAAGCGCGGGGGTCTGGGGAACATGGTTTGCGGGGACTTCTAAGTCAATTGGCAAAATAATTCTATTATGAAATCATTCTGCATCCCACTTCGAAATGTGGCGTCTGGGGTCTTAAATGCTAACAAGCAGCCATCTAAGATGCAGCAATTGGTCTCAACCCACCTGGAGCAAAGGAAAATGAAGAACACCAAGCCCACATGACAACTAAGAGCCCAAGAGACAGAAAGGGCCACATGAACCAGAGACCTACATCATCCTGAGACCAGAAGAACTAGTTGGTGCCCGGCCACAATCGATGACTGCCCTGACAGGGAGCTCAGCAGAGGACCCCTGAGGGAGCAGGAGATCAGTGGGATGCAGACCCCAAATTCTCATAACAAGACCAAACTTAATGGTCTGACTGAGACTGGAGGAATCCCGGCGGCCATGCTCCCCAGACCTTCAGCTGACACAGGACAGGAACCATCCCCGAAGACAACTCTTCAGAAATGAAAGGGACTGGTCAGCGGGTGGGAGAGAGATGCTGATGAAGAGTGAGCTAATTATATCAGGTGGACACTTGAGATTGTGTTGGCAACTCTTGCCTGGAGGGGGGATGGGAGGATAGAGAGAGAGGGAAGCCGGCAAAATTGTCAAGAAAGGAGAGACTGAAAGGGCTGACTCAAGACGGGGAGAGTAAGTGGGAGTAGGGAGTGAGATGTATGTAAACTTATATGTGACAGACTGATTGGATTTGTAAACGTTCACTTGAAGCTTAATAAAAGTTATTATAAAAAAAAAAAAAAAAAAAAAAAAAAAAAAAACATCAATCTGATGTATTTTATGTAAACCAAATGAGCAACTTGAGGTATATTAAACAATATGTCATAAAATCACAAAATGCATTATTAATCTGTGACTAATTGAATAGAACATGGTAGAAGGTCAAATTTTTATTAATGTCATTAATCTTGTTGATGAGTTATTGAACATCCAAGATTTTAAATGCATAATAAAAATTGATCCCCATAGCCGCCCTGTTTTCTATTTGACAGTTTCATTGAACATCACCTCTTTGGTGACACAAAATAATTATTTTTTAACTCAAGCAGCATTCAGGACCTTGCAGGGGATGAAATTTATTACTAAAAGTTATAGAAAGCGGGTCTACATTATTGATTTTAAAAGAAATCCATATTAATTTGGTTTTGTAAATTGCTTTACCCACTTCTGTTTACTAGTGGTCATGAGGTAAGGAAGAGCAGATCAGGTTGTGACATTTGCTTAATGGCTAAAACCCACTGATTCATTCTAGCAAATGTGCGTATTTTTATGATGCATGCTGTTAAATTCTGAAGCCCTGTAGTCTTTGATCAAATAGAATTACAAAGTTTGCACACACTCATGTAAATTCAACTAGACTTGTTTTTAACATGGTGCGTTTGTACTATTTGGGACATTTTTATTTTATATGGAGCCCTGGTGGCACAGAGGTTAAGAGCTCGGCTGCAAAACAAAAGGTCAGCAGTTTGAATCAACCAGGTGCTCCTTGGAAACCATATGAGGCAGTTCTACTCTGTCCTAAAGTGCCACAATGAGTTGGAATCGACTCTATGGCAATGGGTTTGGGTTTTTTGCTTTTTTTTTTTTTACTTGGTATAGCTCATCTTGGAAACCCTGGTGGCATAGTTGTTAAGTGCTACAGCTGCTAAGCAAGAGGTTAGCAGTTCGAATCTGCCAGGCACTCCTTGGAAACTCTATGGGACAGTTCTACTCTGTTCTACAGGGCCGCTATGAGTCGGGATCGACTCGACGGCAGTGGATTTTTTGGTTTGGTATACCTCATCTTGATGTATCATTTGAAGGTATAGTTTTAGATTTTATTTCTAATTTTTTGTAAAAGAAAGTAACAATTTTCTTAAAACAAGTTGCCACAGAATCTGCAAATATGCACATTTCCGCTTAGCTTTATCCTGGATTAAAACATTTCTTATAATTTTAGAAAATCTATAGTGGTTGGAGCATTATTTTAATTCTCTTTAAGTATAGAGCAAGGTACTGCAGAATGATACGTGGAAATGTCTCTTCAATCCCTTAAAAAGAACAAGATGAAGGTGTGGTCTGATTACGCAGTAACTAGCTGGATTTGGAAGTGACATTAATGGATTAATATTGGCATAAAGAAGACTCTCCAGTGATTTTTACAAGATTCTTTCCTTGTTCCTGTCTTAGTCAATATAGTTATGGGTAAGATGAAGATACAGATATCTTGTCCACAAGTTTTGTCTCTTACATAAAGCTTAGAGAGATTACAAATACATCTGTATTCTTTATCTAGAGCCATCCTGATCTCCCACCAAAACCCGAGCTCTCCAAATAAAGGAATTTTTTTTTTTGTTGTTCGTTTTGTTTTGTCCGTTGTTGCATCTCTGGAATTCAGTATGTAATAATAGGTTCTAAGTAAATACTTGCTGAATCAATAAACAAATTTGTGAGGGCTATAGGAAACCCTGGTGGTGCAGTGGTTAAGTGCTATGGCTGCTAACCAAAATGTCGGCAGTTGAAACCCATCAGGCGTTCCTTGGAAAGGCTATGGGGGCAGTTCTACTCTGTCCTCCTATAGGGTCGCTACGAGTTCGAATCAACTTGAAAGCAACAGGTTATGAAGAATATCAAGTGGCTTGTTATTATGTCACCTGACTAAAGATAAATGTGCTAAAATATATATTTGACTTGAGAAGAAAAGACTTGGAAAGACACTATACACTATGTACACTCCACAATATCCAGAAGAATGTCCATTAAAAGAGAGATTAGACTTTTTCTGTCAATTCCCTTTTAATGGTTAACAACTTCAGCAAGTTATATTGTTTTAATATGATGTGATATTTTCTAAAAAAAAAATGGTCTAACGGATTGCATGGGTGCATTATATGGTGATGAATTACTTATTACTGAGTGGCATTAAAGGATAGCCCCAAGATCAAAATATTTTCATAAACTTGAGCCATTAGATAGTAGTCTCACTTGGCGTTAATGTTCTTCATATCCCTAAAATTATAAGATTATAAAGTACTCTTACAAAATCCATCTAAAATTGTCACCACATCAAGCAGGAATTGATTTCAAGGATCCAACAAAATTACAAACAATAGTGTTTCAATTAAATTATAACTTTGTTGTCATATTTGTTTAATAAAGCACATTACTATATTCCAGTATTTTTTTCTATCATATTAGTTATTAATAATATATCTTCAACTGTTTTCTATGTAGGCTGGATACTCTTTCCATGCACGAAGCTGGGGCAATAGTAAGGCTTGACATATCCATTTCCTCTCTCTCAAGGGTTGCTTTGTTGTGTTGCCTGACATGCATGGCTACAAAGTTTTTTTTTTTTCACAATATTTTATTCATTTTATCATTTATGTCAGTTCAGAGGGTAAGTTTGGTCCCTGCTATTCTATCTTGGCCAGGAGTAAAAACCAGTACAATCTTTTTAAATAGCAGTTTTGGCCTATTACACAGAGCTTGAAGAAGAACAATTACTTCTACGTACAAATAAAATCAAATAAGTTGAATTTTTTTCAAGCCAAGACAAGATTAAGTTTATTAGTGTACAGAGTGATTTTAACTATATGATAATACTGCTATAATTTAGTTTACTCATCATTTATATTTCAAGTAAATATGTGTACAATATTTATTGGATAACTCAAAAAATATATTTAATAAGTACAATTTCTAAGAAAGCTCATCTATTTACACACAGTGGCCAGTTTGAAAAAAAAAAAGGGAAAAACGGTGAGAACAAAATGCATACCCATTAAACAACCTTCTGAGGCTACTGACCTTACATCAAATGTAGTTTAATTAAACCATGTTTCATAGAAGACCTAGTATTTAATCCATTAAACTTAAAATTATTATGTCAGACAGAGAACTCATATATGGTATTTTTGGTGGCATTAGTTTATGTATAAAGTGTGAAATATGATAATTTGATTTTATCAAGTGTTAATTATAAAATTATATTTTTGTTTTGAATATCAAAATATGTTAAAATAGTTTTTTACATGTTAATACCATAATTATTATTTGCATGGTACAGCATGACTTATAACCTTTTTTTTAATTAAATTATCTGTGACGTCAGATTACTCTAAGATTAGTGTTCCAATCCAACATGAAAATATATATGTAACTATTTTTTTAAAAGAAGGTTATTTTTAAGAACCAATTTAACTACTTAAGCCTTCTAAAAAGAGTTCTATTTTAATTCCTTATTACATTCTAAATATTATATTTAAGAATTAATAATATTGGTTCTGATTTTTAATATGTTGTTAATATCTTCAGTGAGATATAGAAACTGCTTAATATTGACTGTAAGCATTTTACAGAATAAGACAACCTCGGTTTTGACTTAAATAACATAAAATTTTCATTTACATATATTTGGCAAAATTATCTAAAAATAATCTATCTTAGGTTGCAGTATATATTTCTCTTCTCATTAAAATATTAACTCCTAAAAATGATCTTTTAATTAAAGGTTAAATTATACTTCCCTGGATACACTAACAGTCTAATGATTTCCAAGGCAAACACAATGTACTTTGTCAGGGAAATAAACTTATTGTTATGAATTTAATCATTTTCTTAAAGAAAAGTATTATGCACTTTTTTACTCTTTCATTTCCTAGTAAATATATACATATGAAAGTTTTTCTCATATTTTTGTTAATTAAAAAGTTATTTTAAATAACAAACCTGAGGTTAGCAAACAAAAAAGGTACACTTTATACTAACATAACCATGATGATATTTATTTCTATGAAATATGGTGAACTAAGGTTTGATGGCTTTTTGTCAAAACTCAATAATACAGAAACTATGTGTCTATCTGGAAACCAACATCAGCAATGGGAGTGTCAGAAAGTATCAGAAGGGAGTCCTCAATTTCCCAGTCTTTTTTATTCTTATTATCTATTGAATCAGACATTCTGAAGGGCTCACTCAAACATTGAAATTTGTCATCACTTGGAATTGCTTCACCTTAGAAATTATAAAATTGAATAACACATTCATAGAGCTCATCTTTTGATTTGTAATTATATCTGTTACATGCAGTAGAATACATTTTTAATTTATTCATTGTTTTATAATATATTTTATTGCTGTTGTTGAGATTATACACAAAACATGCAACAATCCAATAATTTGTACATATAAAATTCAGTGACATTGTTATATGCTTTGACTTTTACAACAATTCTCACACTCTTTTTCCAAGTTATTCCTCCCCCATTCACATAAACTCACTGTTCCTAAGTTTCCTATCTAATCTTTTGAGTTTCTATTGTGAATTTGATCCCACACAGAGATCTTAAAAGAGCTCAATTTATAAGGCAGACATTCTTTACTAAGTTAAGCTAAATTATTGTTTAGTTTTAAGAAGACTTCAGAGAATAATTTTGGTTTTAAGTTAAAGATTATCTCAGGGCAGTAGTTTCAGGGGTTCATCCAGCTTGCATGGCTCCAAGAAGTCAGCATTCTGTGAAAATTTAAAATTCTATTCTACATTTTTCCCCTTTTGATCAGGATTCTATATCTTATTTAGTGTTTCTGTTCTACCTCCTATTTCATTACATAGTGCTTGGGGGTCTTAAAAGTTTGCATGTAGCTATCAAAAGTACAACCATTGGTCTCTATTCCCCTGAAGCAACAGAAGAAGGAAAGTCAGGAATAGGAGAAGGAAATGGAATGTGGGGTTAATTGAGTCCATGAACAACTGCCTCCTTCGCCAGGAGACCAGAAGAACTGAATGGTTCCTGGCTACCATTACTGAACATTTTGATCAAAGGCTCTATAGGATACATTTTTTAACTCTAACACTACCTACTATGTAATAATCTTCTCTGTTTTTCCCTATTTATACAACTATATATCAGATTCCTCACTCATTCTTTATTTTAACTCCTTTCTTGCCATCATCCTCAACCCTTAAATATCTTCAATTTTCGCATTCTTTTCTTATTTTCTAGCACAGTTATATCCAGCACTCATTTAATGTAATTGTAACCTAGACAATGCAAAACATGTGGGAAAAATCACAAGGTGTCAACAGTTAACACAGTCACAGGTTTATATTTTCCATCATCAACAGGGTTCTGTGTGCTATATGACAGCCCACGCAGTCATCTTTCCTTGTACAATTTCAGCTTTGTGTTTATAATCACTTCAACAAAAGTAGTACTTTAATATTTTTTATCTTAGGTAATAAAATTCTATAATTAAAATGTACATTAATAAGCCAGAGTAAAAGTTAAAGATCAAGAACATCATTTCAGAAATAAATGACAGAAAATAAAATACGCAAAGAGGTTTCCAATAAATTAATTAGAAATACACGTTTCCAAATCAAAAAACCTGGGAGAAATCCTTAAAGAAGAAAACATATGGAAAAATATTTAGGCTTGCAGTGGTCAGTTTTCTCTTTCCATGCTTCTTTTAAGGGACAGATAGTAGCCTATTTCGTTGGTCTGAGCAAAGAGGGAGGCTGTACCTGATTTTATGAGAAAGGACGAGTTTTATCATTCTTTTTTTCTACTTCCTCAGCATGCACTTATCTGGTTGATTGTTCAATCTCCGCCTCTTTTTCAATGTCTGACTTATCTGGCTGTTCTCTTTGTATTATCCTGGGGAGTCCACTTTTGGGATAGCACCTAAGACTCAAGAAAATGTGTATCACTGGCAAGTGCATTGAGAGCTACTCTTTTCCTGCTTAGACTGAAGAACAAATTTTTTAAAGGTTTGATAAAGCCATTTTGCCCAATCTGAAAACATCAGTGAGTAGTTGCTGATGGTCTTTAATATTCTAATAAAAAGTGACATATTTTCCCTTTTAAGTATTTCTCAGAATAAAAAAGTATTGAAATGTTTGAGAATGTGTGTGTATTTATAAGCTATAAATAACTAAAACTATAAATGATGAATTCAAATATTAAACAAGATAATTAGAATAAAATTTAAAAAACAGAAACTCTAGTTTTTTTTTTTTTTTAGAATAGCCTAACTACAATAAAACATATTGCTATTACTAACATAAATAGCTGGGAGAAAAATGCAATGACATAAAATTAAAAAATGAGAATAAGGAAATAACCACAAACATAAAAATAACATAAAATAGTTATATTAATATTTCTCTTGAGTTTATGCAAATGCATTTGGAAAATGTATACAGTAACACAAGCTTTTTTTGAGCACAAAATTAGACAAATAGAACAAACTATAACAACATAGAGTCTAAAAATAGATTCAGACATAAGGATTCTCCTGAGTTATATATTAAAAAAAAAAAAAACTAAAGCATCAAGGAAATTCAATGGGAAGGAATGGTCTTTTTGATAAATGTTTCTGAAAAATTAGATATCTGTATGGAAAACACACACACACAAAGTTGTCTTTGAACCATATCTCAGACCATATGGAAAAAAAAATAATTTGAGATGGTTCATAGACTCAAATGCAAATGTTAAAACAATAAATCTTCTAATATTGATACAAAAAAATATATTAATACAAAAGAATATGAAATTAGTATTTTTTAAACAGGACACAAAATACACTACCCATCAAGGAGAGAGAGAGAAGGTTGGCAACCGAATAGAAAAATCTATAGCTGACAAAGGACTCTAATGCAGAATTCATATAGAAATACTGCAAATTTATAAGGACAAGATAACCCATTAAAAGGTAGAAAAAAACTTGAACATGCATGTCAAGAAACAGGACATGGAAATGGCCCATAAATTTAGGAAAAATTGCTGAACTAGTCATCTAGAAGATGCAAATTAAAACTATAATAATACATATTTCCACAGACAATTTAAAAAAATAAAACATGCAGTATAACTGAAACTGTCATATATATTTTTGAGGAAATACATTTGTTCAACTCTTTCGGAATATTACTAAATTTCAATTGATGCTTGCCTATGACATAACAAGTCCATATCTAGTTATATAACTGCGAGGTATAGAACCACTTTACCTTTTGGTCCTGGTTCTGAGAGTTGGACCACATATAAAGTCAATGAGTAATGGCCAATCCGATTAAGAGGAATCGCCTGATGGCCCAATGCTGACTAAGCCTCAGGAGGGCCATGGTGAGGCTAATAAAAGCCTGAGAAGACAGAGGCTTGCTGGCAGTTCCTGGGTTGGAGAATTTGAATGTTTTGCTCTTGGAGGAGGGATGGGCATGTCCCCTGGGGACAAAGCACTGTGCTAAAGAATACCCTCACCCCATCCTTGTCCCAGGGTAGAGACATCAGCTGTGGGGAGGAGGGGAGGGAGTGGAGGGAGTGGATAAGCCGTAGGAAATTCTTCAGAAGAAGCCAGCTCCAGTAACAGCAGAAACCTTATACCCTGTAACAGTGCAGGAGCAGAGGAAACAATAGTAGAGTCCAGGGGAAAGCAGAAGCCAGCCTCCACTGAATAAAGAAGTGGTAGCAGAGTGGAATGAGAGGATTTGGCCAAGAACTATAACAAGGGCTGTTATAGCACCAGAAGCAGGAGACCATGAACAGGCCTTGACAGTGGCTGAAACTGTGCCCAAAGTGCAGGACACCTGAGCAAAGCCCTCTCTGGAGTGCAGGGAGGCCCTTGGAGTAGGTGTTGCCCTCAGAGCAGTTCCAAACTGCTCAGTTCAGGAGTATGAACTGAGACTCAGTGTACTAAAAATAGGGGATTGGCATAGCTGTATTCTTTCCGGAAGCTCTTGGGAAGAATCCATTCCCTTGCTTTTTATAGCATCTGGAGGCTGCTGGCATTCCTTGGCTCAGGACCCTCTTCCATCTTCAAAATTGCAATGTTGGATGTAGTCCTTTTTGTACTATCATCTCTGGTTCTCTCTGTTTTTCTTTACCTTTCCACTTACAAGGACCCCTGTGATTACATTGGGTTCACCTGGAAAACTATGGTCATCTCCCCATTTCAAGGTTATCTGATTAAAACCCATAATGATTAGCAACTGTAATTCTATCTGCTATTTTCACCTCCCCTTGTATATAGTCGCTATGAGCTGGAGTCGACTCGATGGCAATGGGTTTTGTTTTTTTGTTATGTATGAAACCCTGGTGGCATAGTGGTTAAGAGTTAAGGCTGCTAACCAAAAGGTCAACAGTTTGAATCCACCAGGCACTCCTTGAAAACCCTATGGGGCAGTTTTACTATGTCCTATATGGTTGTTATAAGTCGGAATTGACTCATTGGCAATGCAGTTGGTTTTGTTACGTAACTTAACCTATTCATAGGTTCCAGGGATTAGGATATGGATGTCTTTGGGGAGGTGGGGTGGAGAGTTCATTATTCTGCCTACCACACTATCTATATATTAGGGTTGCCTATTTTTATGTATCCCTAGCTGTATTGACACAGTGGCTGCAGCAATGGGTTCAAGCATAGCAACAACTGTGAGGATGGCGCAGGATTGAGCAATATTTCCTTCTGTAGTGCATAGGGTCACTATGAGTTAGAACCTACTTGATGGCACCTAACAACAACAACATGTATCCCTAAACTCTGCAGTCAGGTGCGCTGGAATAGTAGTGTCAGCAAGTACAATAACCATATCCAGAATCAGACAGTAGTATTCCCTAATTTGCATCCATAAATTTGAGGAATGGCTAGCAGTCTAACACTTTACCACCTTTTTTTCTGGCCTCAAATCCAGTCCTACCTTGAATATTACATATCTAATTCTTCTTTTTCTTTTAAGTGCAAGAGTAAGAAACTGGCAAGTAGATTTATAATTAGAAGACTCCTTGTTCCTAATGCCTAGTGTAACAGAACAAAATCAAGCACTCCATGTCTTTTTTAATCTGGTTAACAGTTTAAAACTAACTTTCCTTTGTTGAGAGGGCACATATTCAATGGGTGGCAGCCTCAGACCTGTCTTGTGGCCCCAGTTGAACATAAAGATAAGAAATCAGTAAACAAAAGAGTGTTTCTGATTACTCAATACCCATTTATTAATATAATTTATTCAATTACAAGTATTCCACCATTCTATATAGTGCTCAATTATGTATTATTATGCCTTCATTTTACCCTTGATTCATAACACTGCAACTTGGAGCACAGTGGGCAAAAGAGAAAGGCTTATAAACCTCCTGTACTTGAAAATATTCACTGTAAGAGTCCCTCTAGTATAGGTTTGCTTTTGGAATATAGATAATTATGCTTACTTAATACATTTTTTTTAATACATAGTTACATTAATTCAGATATGTCAAGACAATAGCAAGTCCCATATCAAACATTAATGAACTATTTTATTTGTTACGTAACAATCATATCACACAAAACAGAGGTACAGTTATTTGCTTATGAAGAGTTGTTCTCACAGAAGTAATGAGTAGAAGGAACTCTAAGTTACAAATAAATGAACAAGCTAGTTATCTTTCTGAGGAGGGCTCAATAGACATTCTATTTACCAAGGCATTAGTGAAAGGACAAAGCCATGATTGAAAAATTTGGTAATGGCTGTCCTTTAACACTGTTACAGAACCAGACTCTCCTGTATCAATGGGGTTAATAGGACCCCAGAGTAATAGAAGCAAGTCAGAGAAGTGCTTGAGATAAATGATGAAACTAGAAAAATAATGAATGAGTATGAAGTTAAGTTCTTTTGCCCCAATGGAAGGTCCCACATTTTGCCCAATCTTCAGACACAAGCCAGTTCTCAGACCAAGAACTCATTGACTAAAGGATTGCCTAGGTTCCCATGATGAAGGATTATGCTACATCAGAGCAAACAAACATAATCATGATTCCTCAGATTCTTCCCCAAGAGACCAGGTTATCAATGTAGGAAACCATACAATAGTTAAAAGGGAATGCCAAGATATTTTTAGGGCTTTACATACATGATTTGAGATGATATTGATACATGAGAACTCGAAGTGTCTTCATGGCCTTCATTAAAATAAGAGTGAATGGGGATTGAGTAATTAATGGAATCCTACCCCAGATGCATCTCACATTTGGTCCACTGGGCTCAGAGACACATAGCAGATTATTATTTCAAGGTTCCAAATGTATACTCTGGATGAAAATACTTAGTGGTTGATCAAACCCTTAGTTCTTTGATCTCTAGAAAATAAATTTTGTCATATAAGTCACAATGCTGTTAGCATAAACTTATATTCAAAAACATCAGGCATGACAAGTCCCCAAAGGAACATTCTAACTGAGAGAGAGCAGTAGACATTTTTATAGGGCTTTAGCGAGAGATCTACTAAAGCTCAACTAGTCATAAGTACAGTTAGTCAAAGATTCTTATTGGAAATGGGGACAGTTATTCTTGTGGGTTGGCAGTTTATGTTTAGCCTGTATGATTTTTTAAGGAAGGTGGAGCACACGAAAGGAACAAAAGAAAAAAATCAAACTCATTGCCATCAAGTTGATTCCGACTTACAGCAACCCTATACGACAGAGCAGAACTGCCCCATAGGGTCTCCAAGTAGCAGCTGATGGGTCCCAGCTGCTAACCTTTTGGTTAGCAGCCAAACTCTTAACCACTGTGTCACCAGGGCTCCATGGGAGGAACAGTTAGAGCCTAAGATCGTGTACCAGAGGTGGTGGGGATGAAAGTTATGAGAATACCATGCTGCAAAATGACCAGTCTTCCAGTTTCTCTTATAGTAGTTATAGTAGAAAAGTCTAAGAGGAAACCCCTAAAACTGCCTACCAAGGTCCAGTCAAGCAAAACGACAAATGACAGAAACAAACCCACAACAGGAACAGATTATAGACACCGGAATTATCAATTAAAAAAAAAAAAAAATTTGTAGCCATCCAGTCTATTCAAACTCATTGTGCCCTCATGTGTTAAAGACTAGAACTACTCTAGAGGGTTTTATTGGCTGTAATTTTAACAGAATTAGATCACCAGGCCTTTCTTCCTTGGACACTGGGTGAGTTTAAACCACGAACCTTTAAGTTCGTAGTTGAATGCAAACCGTTTTCACCACCCAGAGAATATATTTACTTTATTCAAAGAGATAAATCATGTTATTCAATTTCATCAGAAATCTATGAACTCTTAAGAGTGAAATTTTCTGTTTGTGAAAAACCAATAATAAAAAAATAGCAACTAAAAATTAAAAAAATAATAATAAAATGATAAACAAAATGTTTTGCTTTAACAGAAAATTAAATATGGCAAAAACAATTCAGTAAATTGGAAATTAAGACTGAAGAAACTAGAATAAAACATGGAAAGACAAAATAAATGAAAATACAGGTAAAAGATGTTTATTCGAATTCCTGGAATGAAACAAAATGGAAAGAGTCAATATTTGAATTGCAAATGGCTGAGGATATTCATGAATGGATGAAACATTAAAATATAAGAAACCAAACAACAGAAGCTGAATAAATTAAAAAATATGTTTAAACACATCATCCCAAAGATGCAGAAACTACAGAAGAAAAAACAAGTAAAAATTCTAAAAGATGCAAAGGATAAGATATCTTAAAAAGAAAAACAGCTGAATTCTCAATAGCCAAAATGAAAGTTAGAAGGTATTGGTACTATATCTTATTTATGATAAATTAAAATGAGCTAAAATTATATAGCCAGGAAAAAAGAAGTTGAATGAAAAGACAAATGGGGTTATTTTTCAACCATCTGATGAGCACTTAAAAAAAAAAAAAGTAAAAAACCTGTTGCCTTCAAGTGGATTCCAAACGGATTGTACAAGATGCTCATCAGGTAGAAAAAAAGTGACTTAAGATGGAAATGTAGGGATGCAGAAAGAAATGGAACTATGAGAGTTGTTCTTAAGTTTTTGTACTCACTACCATAGTTGCAAACAGGAACTTATTTGTTTTACCCTCTGTATTTTGCCAGTATTGTGAATATTGAGAATACCATGGACTGACAGAAGAATGAACAAATCTGTCTTGGGAGGACATACAGCCAGAATGCTCCTTAGAAGCAAAGATGGTGTCATGGATTGAATTATGTCCCCAAATATATGTGTCAACTTGGTTAGGCCATGATTTCCAATATTGCGTAGCTGTCCTCCATTTTGTGACTGCAATTTTGTGTTAAAGAAGATTAGGGTGGGATTGTAACACCCTTACCAGGTCATATCCCTGATCTAACATAAGGGAAGTTTTCCTGGGGAGTGGCCTGCACCACCTTTTATCTCTCAAGAGATAAAAAGGAAAGCGAAGTGAGCAGAGAGGGAGACCTCATACCACCAAGAAAGAAGCACTGGCTGCAGAGTGCATCCTTTAGACCCGGGGCTCCTGCACAGAGAAGCTCCTAGTCCAGGAGAAGAATGACAAGAAAGACCTTCCTCCAGAGCTGAGAGAGAGAGAGCCTTCCCTGGGAGCTGATGCCATAAATTTTGACTTCTAGCCTACCAGACTGTGAGAAAATTAATTTCTCTTTGTTAAAGCCGTACACTTGTGGCTTTTCTGTTATAGCAGCACTAGACGACTTTGTCTCACATGCTTTGTACAAGTTATCAGGAGGAATCAGTCCCTGGAAATGGACTTTATGCTTGGTAAAGTAGAGGGTCAGCAAAAAAGAGGAAGACCCTCAAAGAGATGGACTGACACAGTGGCTGTAATAATGGGTTCAAACATAGCAATGATTGTGAGGATGGCTCTGGACCTGGCAGTGTTCTCTTCTGTTGTACATAGGGTCACTATGATTCAGAACCAACTCAATGGCACCTAACAACATAACAACATCGTGCCAGAGTTGTGGGTATTCAGCTACTCCCTGTCAGACATCTGTATTGATTGAATATATATTTTCTAATGTGTTGTTTTCTTATTTTGAATGTTATTCTGATACTGGTACCAATTATTAGGAAGAATTTTTCATGTTTGTATGTGTGTTTTCCCAGATAAAATGTTCTTCAGGGAAACAAAACCATTACAACAGGTATAAAGCTTATAAACTGATGAATTTCTGTGTAAGACAATTTTAAATATAAAAATGTTAACATTGGTATCTCTGTTAATAATCATTTTCTGTCTTTAATATTCCACATTTAATGTTTGGAACATTCAAGCAATTTTTTCTTATAACTAGATATAAGCTCTAATTGTAGGAGAAACAGTAGGAAGATTAGAGAAAGAATCAATTTTTTATTTTTCTACTGCTCTGGGAAAGAAGACAATATTTTTGTCATAAGGCTAAAACACAAATTCATGACTTGAATATGCTACAGAAGAGTGTGAAGAATTTTGTGAACATATATAATAATATTTTCTTTTTGTTATTAAACTGCTTATGTTACTTATTTGATGTTATTAAAACTATCTTTGCAGTGTTATTTTTACAAGATACTGTTTTAAGAAAACCAAACTCATTGCCCTTGAGTCCAACTCATAACGACTCTTTAGGATGGAGTAGAACTATTCCATATGGTTCCTAAGACTGTTATCTTTATGGAAACAGACTGCCACATTTCTCCCGTGGAATCCCATGAATTCCAACCACCAACCTTTGGGTTAGCAGCCAAGCCTGCATCAAGGTTTTATCCTTTCACCATACTTATTCAACCTGTATGCTGAGCAAATAATCCAAGAAGATGGACTATATGAAGAACAGGACATCAGGATTGGAGGGAGACTCATTAACAATCTTCAATATGCAGTTGCCACAACCTTGCTTGCTGAAAGTGTGGAGGACTTGAAGTACTTACTGATGAAGATCAAAGACCACAGCTTTCGTTATGGATTACACCTCAAAATAAAGAAAACAAAAATCCTCACAACTGGATCAGTAAGCAACATCATGATAAAGAGAGAGGTGAATGAGGTTGCCAAGGATTTCATTTTACTTGGATCCATGATCAACACTCATGGAAGCAGCAGTCAAGAAATCAAATGATGTATTTCGTTGGGCAAATCTGCTGCAAAACACCTCTTTAAGGTGTTGAAAAGCAAAGACGTCACTTTGAGGACTAAGGCGAGCCTGACCCAAGCCATGGTATTTTTAATGTCTCATATGTATGTGACTGCTTGAATGTGAATAAGGAAGACCAAAGAAGAATGGATGCCTTTGAATTATGGTGTTGGTAAAGAATACGAGGTACACCATGGACTGCCAGAAGAACGCACAAATCTGTCTTGGAAGAAGTACAGTCAGAATGTTCCTTAGAAGCAACAAGGTGAGACTAAGTCTCACATATTTTGTACATGTTATCAGGAGGGATTAGTCCTTAGAGAAAGGCCTCATGCTTTGTAACGTACAGGGTCAGCGAAAAAGAGGAAGGCCCTCTGTGAGATGGATTGACACAGTGGTTATAACAGCGGATTGAGCATAACAATGATTGTAAGGATGGCACAGGACTGGGCTGTGTTTTGTTCTGTTGTACTTAGGGTTGTTATGAGTGGAACTAACTTGTCAGCACCTAACAACAAGAACTCTTTTAAGACACCTGAACTTTATAGATTAAATATGAAGTTAACAAGTAACATGCAAAAAGTGTGTTTCTAGTTGGTTGTTATGGTAGACAACTGTTAAATGGCTAGATATTCACCAATGATCTCTGTTTCCCTATGTGATTCCCCCACTCTTGAGCATGTTCTGGACTCATTTCTAATGTATAGAATAAAGCAGTTGTGATTGGATGTGACTCCTGATAATAGATTATAAAAAACTTTGTGGCTTCTGTCTAGGAAGCTCTATTTGGCTGTTTCTTGTGAAGCTCCCTCTGGAGAAAATCAGCTGCCATATCCTGAGGCATCCCTCTGAAGAGTTCACATGAGTAGAGTGAACAATCCTTCCAATTTTTAAGGGACATAGGATTTTCAGAGTTAAAACTAGAAAAATCCTGGAAAAAAAAAATTGTCAAGCTACATGTGAATAAGCTTGGAATTAGATCTTCTGAGTCCTGCCAACAATCAGGTAGTGGGCTTGGATGTAGTTTACACCCAGTCTAGCACTGAGATAATATTATCAGCTGCAGGGACAGCTGAGACTTTGCAGTTTTCAGAGGGACTTGAGCCAGAACAATCAGCTAATCTGTTTCCAGATTTCTGAGAATCAGAAATCTGGAAATAGATAATTAAAAATTTATTTAGGGTGGTCAATAAAGATCTTTCTAATGAGGAAATAATTAAGCAGAAAATAAAATCTAGATAGGATATAAATCAAGTAGAGTTGTGTAACAAAAGTGTTGGGAGAGACAGTTTGCCATGGACATTGACTGTCCTTACATGCTGATGATCTCAGTTTGCAAAGATCATTTGTTTTCTGAAACTGAGCAGGTTCTGTGCCTAATATTACACTGTTGAGTATGAAGATCTAGGCAATCCCAGCATAAGTATCATGTAACTGGTCAGGGCCCAGAGTAAAGAGACTGTCCAATGTGCCAGTGCTACAAAGTACACTAGTTTCTGAAAAGATGCTGGGCCTATGGCCCTAGGTTCTTCTCCTGTAATTGAATCCACTTTGTGTGCTGGTGGAAACCCTGGTGGCATAGTGGTTAAAAGCTATGGCTGATAACCAAAAGGTCAGCAGTTCAAATCCACGAGGTGCTCCTTGAAAACTCTATGGGGAAGTTTTACTCTGTCATTGAGGGTCGCTATGACTTGGAATCAAGTCAACAACAATGGATTTGGTAATGGGTTTTGTGTGCTGGTGTCATCCAGCCCTCTGTGTCACACTGTGAGAACTGGGGCTTGGGGAATCAGTCCAAATATACTGACAATCTGTCTATTGCTTTTTCTGTGAGTTTTAAAGTTCTTTGTCTCTAACCCAGGCGTATTATGTCATTGACCCACATCTAAAAACAGTTACAAGTTAGTTTATTAGTTTTCAAGTAGGGTAAGAATCTCAGAGCCTTCATAGTTATTGACAAAGAGCATTTTAAGAAAATGGAATAGAAGCACAGAGTTGTTTAGGAGGGAGTGTGCTTGGAATTTTCAAGGAAAAATGTAAAGAAAAACATGATGAATGATGAGTGAGAGGGTGAGAATGGTAGCTGCTGATATTGGAGATATGCCCGGGGTAAGATCACGTAGGCGTTTATAGGCCGCATCAAGTACTTTGGATTTTATTCCGAGTGAGATAGGTGGGTAGCTGTTAGGGGGTATTGAAGAGAAGAATGGCATACTCTGACTTATATTTTCAAATGATCATACTGGCTTCTATGTGGAGAACAGATTTTAGGAGGGTGAGTGGAGAAGTTGGGGAGATTAGTGAAGAGAAGTTGAACTGTTTTGTTGAGAGGTGACATTTTGGCCACAGCGGTAGTAGCAGAGTCGATGAGGACTGCTTGGAGTGCTTGGAGTCTCAATACACTACAGAGGGGTTTGGTGTTTGATTAGATACAGGCTTTGAGGGAAAAGAAAGTTTTTTGGTCTGTGCAACTAGAAAAGTGAGGGTAAATATTAGGGACTTAGTTCCAATTTACATTCAATTATATACAAGGAATAAAAGCAAAGAGTACATAAAGATGACTTATAAACTGAAACCTGGCCAACATTCACTGATCTTCTCTATTATACTGGAATTGAATTTTTTTTTTTTTTTTTGCTGTGGAAAACCTGTTGTCTTTTCCTCCATCTTATCCATTTGATTAAAAGCTGATATATGGAATTAATTGCAAGTTTATCTTTGTTACTGTAAAAGTGACCAAAAGTGAATTATCTTAAGAAAAAAGGGGAAATAAATTGTGAAACTAATTTCTTTATGTGGCAGCTGACTCTGGAGCATGACCAAGAAACAACATTCATTGGCAATTGTTAATAATCTATTGAAAATGGCAACTTTATTTTCAATGCAGAAGTTCCCAATAGATTATAGTGCAGCCCATATGCTTTCAAATCAGTTATCAACATTTTAAATATCTAGGTACTTACTAATATGTATGATTAATTATAATATACATGAGGTTTGCTTTCTAGTATTTTACATCTCCCACTATTATCTTACTGCTGTTCAAAATACTATGTATATGATTTGAGTTGTAAAATTACTGTTGTGCATCATATACAGTCATATCTATACATTTTAATTGCAATTTCAACAGTGAATAGCTATTAAAATGAAATAACTAAGCATTGCATCCAATATCAGATGTAAAGTATTGACCCATTAAATTAATAACATGCATTCATGATTAAAAGTCTGTAGCTGTAAAGACAGTTTATAATTATAGAAACAACATCAGTTAATCAAGATTAACTGTATATCATGTCACAATTTGTAGCTAAAAGATTCAAGAAGATAAGTGAGAAAATAATTTACAATTTTATACTTGCTTTTGAAAAAGGTTTATGTTATGCCTATGTTAATCCTTGCTTATTTAGAGTGTCATGCTTTCTTTTTTTTTGAGAGAGAGAAATTTAAAGAGTTGGAGTTATAGGTACTTCGAAGGAAGTATTTATACATATTGTCATTGCATCAAAAAACACAGTGGCTACCCATTGCCTGAGGAATAAAAATCAAGCAACATATCTTGTCTCAAAGGTTCTGTAGTATCTTGCTTGTGTCTGGCTTTCTAAAATTACCCTATACTTTATACTTTCACATTTACAAAGTTCCACGCTCAGAAGTTTGCTTTCAGATCCTCAAACACAGGAAGATTTTTCCCAGTTTAGGATTGTCACCTGCAGTAATGCTTTATCCCCACTGACTGATTTCTTCTTAACCCTTAGCTCTCAGAAAGGCCTTCTAAATACCCAATCTGAAATAGGGTCTTTTTGGGTTATCTTTTGCAGAATCTCCCCCCACTCCACCTGCCCCAAGGGGATGCGTAAACATGAAAAGTATGTATTTAATAAGAACTTAAAACTTAAGATTGTGACAAGATTTTATAATATTTTTATCATTCTATACTCAAATGTCTTTTAACATGTTTTTCTAGAATAGATCAACGTTTAAATTGGAGAACACTTTAATAAATGAACTTATATGCAATTCAATAAGTAGTGGTGGCTTTTTTTTTTTATAAATACTAAATTACTGTTGGGAATAAATAAAATCCAAGGATTTTCATAATGGACTAATGAACATATTCTCCTTTATATTAATTACAGGTAAACTATTATTCAGAAACTTGAACTGTTGCCAAAGTCATAAACTCGTAAGTGACAAAATTAGAACCCTCTAATGATTCCATTTTCCTGTATTATTTCTATTTTGTTTTTGTGGTCAGTTTTTATTGGTATGTCTTTAATTCTTTAAAGGTAAGATCAGAGAATGTTATCACACCTGCGCAAGGCTTGTTTGCTCTTGGATCCATTCCTGCTGTTTTCCTACTTTGTTTTGTATCAGAGGGGGCATGTTTCCTGAAAAATGTGATTTGCTTAGATGCTGACTTACATTTTTTCCCTGACCCTAATGATTTGCAGAATTCTAAGAAAAGCTTCCTAAACAATTTAAAATTCTAAATTATAACTGAAATTCCAGTAAGCTGTGAAATTCAGTGCTGTAACGTGGTGAAAATTGTGCTTTTATGGTCATAGACGACTAGCTACGTTAGGGAACTACCCTGTTGAAGAACAGCTAGATCCTGGATAGTATTCAATCTTAGAAACATTGCTAATTGTTTCATAGCTGAGGCTGAAGCTATAGGGCAGAAAAAAGGGGTGAGGGGAACAAAACTTAGGGGCCATCAGGCAGTGCTGATGGAACAGGCTGCTCAGCCAGGTCTTGAACAGTACCTGAGCCAACTTTTTTTCCTTCTTTTCTTCTTTCTCTCCTTTCCCTCCACAGCCCATCCCTGCCTCCAAGTAAGAGCCTGATGTTAGCTCCCCAAATGGTTAAGTGTTGACCAATGTTTCCTCTAAGACTGTGGAAAACAAGCGATATTGATCTAAGCCTGTCAAATAAGATGAAGGATGGTGCCAGCTACCCCCTGAGCTGATGGGATAATGGCAGGAAAAGATCAACATGTTTGAGATACGACCACGGAAACCAAACCGAAGAAAGAGAGGGCACATACACAAGTCCCTAAAACTTATGGCCCCTTTTCCCTTAGAAACCTGAGCTGATCGGTAGTCTGGTGAGACAGATGACTTTAGGAGGAGATCATTGGCCTCTGTCTCCATATACCAGTATATCTAATAAAGCTTTTGCTACCCACCTTACCCCTGTCTCAAGAAATGGTTATTTGCGGCAGGCAGCTCTAACTTGTGAAATTGCGATAAAACTGATATCAGTATATCCAGGCTTAGGTTAATAATACAAAGAAAAGTTATGTCTAAGATTCAAGCACTGTATGAGACTTCCTAGTCTACCTAAAAAATTCCTTGGTCCAAGGAAGACACTGGCTACCTTCTGAAACAGAATACAATTCTCTTTTAACAACACTTCCCCCAATACAAAACAAGAGTCCCACGTATTAAGGTCAAACTCTGAGTTTGAAATGAAAAAACAAACAACAACAACAAAAAAACACATAGGAAAGACACCATGAGCAAGATTCAGCAAACACAATTAAAAAATATATGTATAAGTATATATATATACACATACATAGAGAACATCAAAGACTGAAGATATTCAAATTGTCAGACACAAAAAAGAAAACACTCCAAAAAAAGTTTCCACAAGTAAACGATGCACTTTTAAACATATGAAGACTGTTAGCCATATTTTTATGAAAAAAATTGTTTCACTAAAAAATTGAGTTAAAAAAAAAAAAAACTAAGCACATAGTTTAGACAGAAAATTAGACACAGTTGAGCAGATACTTTTTGAATTATAAAATATATGTGTAACCAAAGGGTTGGCAGTTTGACTCCGCCAGGCACTCCTTGGAAACTCTATGGCGCAGTTCTACTCTGTCCTATAGGGTCACTATGAGTCAGAATCAACTCGACGGCAACGGGTTTTTTAATGTGTAAAAGTGCATAAGGTAAAAATATTTCAATAAATATGGAGCATAGAATGAGATTTAAATTATCTCTTATAAGTGTTCATAAAATAATAGAAATAATGGATATAAAACTTAATTGTTACAAATACACCCAGGTATATGAAAAATATGAATCAATATATTCAGGTAGGAAAATGTATTCCAAGCAAAACAAGAAACAAAAAAGCCGTACTTAAACATATGTACTAAAACTCCAGAACATCAAAAACAAAGAAAAACTGCAAAGAAGCTAAAGAAAAGTTTATATAGTAATGTTCAATTAAAGATGTGCAAATATAATGATCATAATTTCTCCAATCAGCAATGGAAAACAGAATGGAGTCACAGTTCCTTTCAAAATAAGAACACAGGAAAGGCAGGAACACCAGTCAGGGTGGAAAGCACTTGCCTGGGTAGTCTTCTCTCCCTCTGGGGAGTGAGGGATTTGGAGACAATGGAGCTTGGCCACCAACCCTTTTTAGGGAAGAATTTGGTAACATTGGGCCAGGATTGCCTTCTGCCACTGAATGGCAGGACCAGGAGATGCTAGATCTGGGATACCATCTGCTGCTGAGTGGGTAGTTGGGAAAAAACAGGTTTGACTGCCTCCTGCAGCGGGGTGGAGCGAGGATTCGGGATATGAGCGGTCTTGGTTTTTCTGTTTCTGATAGAGACAATGAAGAGATATCAAGCCACAGTGGTTTTGATCAAGTTCCAAGTTCTGTAGACAGTAGGCCTTCCTCTTTCTGCCCTTCTGAGTTCTATGATTGTCTACTACATTATTTCCTGTTTTTTATTAAACTCTAAAATTCGTAGAGAAATTCGTAAACCCTAAGACTACAGCTCAATGAATAACACTCCAGAAGAATTAGTAGAGGAGGCTCATCACCAGCATCTCAGAAACGTACCTCTTGTCCTGTACTTGTTTTTAATTTCTCTCCAAAAGAAACCACTACTCCCATACCTGACAATATAGATCAATATAGACAATATTGCTCAACATTTTTTTTCTGCTCCCAACAAGAAGAATTTTTACACATTTTATTTCCTAATCTTCCCCTTCCATGAAACTCTGTATCTGTTTTGTATTGTTTGTATATCCTTGCTTTATAAGTAATAACATGTAAGAGTTTTTTTCCCTCCCACAAACCAATTTTTACTTCCTTGGAGGTAATGTCACCCTCATTGATAATTTCCATAGTTAAGCTTTTTTGTTTGTTTTCTGGTTCCTAGATAAAAAGAAAAAAAAAATTTTTTTTTATAAATACTAAAAAATTTTTTTTTCTTTTTATCAATCAATATGGAGCCCTGGTGGCACAGTGGTTAAGAGATCGGCTACTAAACAAAAGGTCGGCAGTTCAAATCCAACTGCAGCTCCTTGGAAACTTTATGGGGCAGTTCTACTCTGTCCTATAGGGTTGCTGTAAGTTGGAATCAACTCAACGGGAATGAGTATCACTCAATATATTTTGTATAAGATTTTTTCAACATCTCAAGTCCTTGAGATACTAACTATGCTTTTTTTTTCTAGTTAAATCTAGTCGCACGATAGGTAGTGTTTTTCCTTAAATGTTTAGATCAGTCATGTAACCTCATGGTCAACTGGGATTTATCTAAACTAATCCCTGGGATCAATGTAGACAATATGATGAGGGATCCTTTTTACTTCAACATGAAATCTTTTATGATAATTATTTCTCTTGACGCATACCAGCCAATACAATCGTATGTAATCAGAGCTATGATTACAAATATAAGTATACCAAAACAAAACAAACCCCGTGCCGTGGAGTCAATTCCAACTCATAGCGACCCTATAGGACAGAGTAGAACTGCCCCATAGAGTTTCCAAGGAGCACCTGGTGGACTTGAACTGCCAACCTTTTGGTTAGCAGCTGTAGTACTTAACTACTATGCCACCAGGGTTTCCATATATATATATATATATATATATATATATATATGTATGTATGTTCTCTAACCGTGGACTAAGGAGTCCTGGTGCTGCAGTGTTAAGTACAGCAGTAGAAAGATGTGGCAGTCTGCTTCTGTAAAGATTACAGCCTTGAAAACCCTTTGGGGCAGTTATAGTCTGTCCTGTAGGGTTGCTATGAGTTGAAATTAACTCAGTGGCACAGAACAACAATAACAACAGAGACAACCACAGACTAAACTGAGTTAGTTTGATTTTTTGTATTTTCCTTTGCTCATTAGAGGATAGATTTATTTTACTCTTTCGTTAAGGACACCCTTTGGGTTACTGATCTAAATAAGAGTTATATTTTTCTAGTCTTCTTTTCACAACTACCCAAGGCCCTTTCTACTTTAACTCAGCTGTCAATGGATTATCATGATTGACAAACACCCATATATTACCAATGTATATGGAGTCTGTTTGCTACTCTGGATTTGTCTTCATTTGTCATTTTTTGGTGTTCTTATAAATAAGTATGCTATGTTTTGTCCAGGAAGATTTTTTTTTTTAGGATATTTAGTCTGATGTCTCAGAAACAAATAGGTATACCGTCAGTGTTTTGTCCTTATATCTTATATTGTCCTTGGATATATATTTTCTTTTTTATCAATAACGAATTCATTAAGAAATGTATCATATATGTTTAAGTACTCTTCTAGAATACTGCAGCGTTTTCAAAAAAGGTTAGTAAGTAGTCTTTGTTAAATAACAAAATGTGGTTACTCTTATATACCAAAACTGAAACAATGTGATATTTCGGTGATGATAGTAAAATACAGAAAATACACATAGAAAATATTTTTTGAGACAGATTTTAGGCCAATATCAAAACGACTTGAGTGTGATAGATGCTTAATGCATCGTATTAGATACCATTACCAGCACCAGTGACTACAGCCACTGATTTTAATGTAAAAAATTTTATAAACTGAGAACTAGATACAGTCCTTGTGTGTATCTATAATATACACACAAAAGAACTGTTTCCTCCTTAAGATTAAACATATATAAACACATCTCAAATTAAACACATCTCAAATTAAGAAGGGTAAAAATCATTCCTCCTCAAATCCAAAAATCATCTCAAAAAAATCTAGCTGTGCAATTGTCAAAATTATATAATAGTGAAATAAATATTTTCTACATATGTCTCAAAATACAAAGAAAATATCATTATGAATAAAATCAGACAATGAATTCTTTAGTGTAATTGTGATTATTAAGTTTTCACAATGAACTTTTTATTTTAGAATAGTTTTAGATTTACAGAAAAATTTCGAACAGTACAGAGTGTCACCTTATGTCCTATACTGAGTCTCCCCTATTATTATCATGTTACATTAGTCAGTATTAGTGAACCAATACTGGTACATTATTATTAGCTATAGTCCATAGTGGAAACCCTGGTGGTGTAGTGGTTAAGTGCTATGGCTGCAAACCAAAAGGCTGGCAGTTCGAATCCACCAAGTGCTCCTTGGAAACTCTATGGGGCAGCTCTACTCTGTCCTATAGGGTAGCTATGAGTAGGAATCGACTCGACGGCACTGGGTTTTTTTGGGGTAGAGTCTATAGTTTTTTCAGGGTATAGTCTATAGTTTTTTCAGATTTTCTTTTTTTTTTTTAACTATTTGTTATACACACATGCACACACACATAGGAATTACAGCAATTAAAACGATCGCAGTTTGTATTTCTGAGGTGGATGAGGTGACGGGTAAGTTTTGTTTTATCTGTGTTTTTCTGTATTTGTTGAATACAATAAGAAGGCTGGGGAGGGAGACGCTCAATCTATTTTCTTTCTTTTCTTTTATTGTGCCGCAGGTAAAAGTTTACACAATAAGTTAGTTTCTCATTAAATAATTAATACACAAATTGTTTTGTGACATTGGTCGCCAACCCCACGATTTGTCAATACTCTCTCCTTCTCAACCTCAGGTTCCCCATTTCTATTCGTCCAGTTTTTCTGTCCCTTCCTGCCTTTTCACCTTTGCTTTTGGGCTGGTGTGTTTATACCTAATGTCTCCTCTCTGTTCTAGGATCTCATTTAAGGTATTACATTATATTTAGTCATCATATCTTCTAGGTGTCTCTTAGCAGTAGCAGTTACTACTGGTGGCCTTGATAGTTTTGAGGAATAGTGGTCAGGTATTTTAGAATGTACCTCAAATCAAATTTGCCTGCTGTGTTTTCATGCATAGATTGTGGTTATCAGTTTTTGGGGAGGAGGACCACAGAAGTAAAATGTCATTCTGATCACAGCACATAAAGGATACCTACTATCAACATCACTTATTGCTATTGATGTTAACTTTGATCATCTGCTTGAAGTAGCATTTGTCAAGGTTCTACACTCTAATGTTACCCTTCCCAGCCCCCCTTTTCATACTGTACACTTTGAAAGGAAGTCACTACGTGAAACCCATGCTTAAGGCGTATGCTCTATCTCTGAAAATGAAGTGTCTATAAAAGTTATTTGAAGTTCTTTTGCATAGGAGATTGTCCTATTCTCTCCCCCATTTGTTTATTGATTCAATCATTGCTTTAGATCAGTGTATATCATGGATATATATTTTATAATTTGTTTTACAAACCAATACTATTTATTTTGTTTGTTGTTCCACAAGCCATTTTAGCTTTAGTCATGGGGGAGGTCTTCTAGTTGAGTTCTGTGTTCATTTGAAAGTTCCTTATCATTTGTGTGTGGATACATGTGTGTTTTGAGTACTTTCTTACTCTACAAGATATTTCAGGCTCATATTGTGTACATCCTGGAGCATCTTAGTATCAGTAATTTCTCCAAGAAATATATGGGTGGTAGGTGTATTCATTACTACTGAGGTGGTGTTGCTTCTAGGACCTCGCTATTGACAGAGGAAGGAAATACACATGCATATACAAACTCGTGTATATACACGTATCTTCAAATATTTCTATATGTAACTGTGTCTGTGTTAAACTAAATGTAAGTACATGCTGATATCTCCAACTCTCATCCATTACGGCACTGATTCTGGCCTTCCCTTGCTTGTTTGTAACTGTCTACTCTAATCTCAGAGCCCTGGTGGTACAGTGGTTAGAGCTACAGTGAGCTATGAGTGCTAACCAAAATGTTGACAGTTCGAATCCACATGTCGCTCCTTGAATACCCTATCAGGCAGTTCTATTCTGTTCTATAGGGTCTCTATGAGTCAGAGTCGACTCATGGCAATATTTTTGGTTTGGTTTCTTCCAATCTCATTATGTTTTTAATTTGCATTTCCTAAAAAATAGTCATGTTGAGCATCTTTACATATACTTCTGTACTATCCATATATTCTCTTTCCTGAAGAATCTCTTCAAATATTCCCCCCACCCCAAACCTTTTTTTTTTTTAATTGATTCTTTTCATACTATTGATTTTGAGTTCTTTATGTATTTTGGATACATTTTTTTCCCTAATACATGTTATTTGGAGATATTTTATTCTATTAAACAGCTTGTCTTTGTATACTTTTAACAGAGTTGTTCACAGAGCAAAATGATTTAATTATGATAAAGGCCAATTTAACTTTGTTTATGGAACATGCTTTCAGTACTTCAGTGATTTAAATCTGTTATTGTTTTCCAGTATAACAATTTAATGCTAGATTTCTCTCTAAGTGTTGATTTAGTTACATTTTACCAATTTTGGTATGATGTTTTATTATTTTATTAAGCTAAATGCATTTTTAAATTACCCTTGAAACTTCCTTTTTGATCAACTATTTTTAGAGATATATACTATTTAATATCTAAGCATTGTAAATGTTTTTTTCTGTTATTAATTTCTAGTTTAATTATACTTTCAAGACATTTAAATCTACTAAGGTTTGCTTTATTGTCCAACATGTAATCAATTTGGCCAATGCAGTTAGGAGACGCTTTAGAGTAAATAGTGTTTGTGGTGCTTGTTCAATAGGCGACTAATGACAGACGATAGTTGTAATCGTTGAAGAATGGGGTGAATTTCAAGGCATTAAAAGCAAGACATTGAAAAAAGCAAGACAATAGCCTCAAGGCAGATAACTAATACTAAGCGATGCTCTGAAGGCCAGGAGACTGTTAAGAAAATTTTTAAGAATATTTTCATTTCCTGAATATGCAGGGCAGGTTGAGCTGAAAATAAAGCCCAGAATCTGATTATACATGAGTATAAATATAAGCCTCAAGATCTCTCCCACACCAATGTCAAGACTTTGATAATAAGACTGGGAACCCAAGACTGGGATGAAAATAGTTGAGTAGATGAACCTGACAATCTTGAACCCACATATTCATTTAAAAAATTAAAAAAAAAAAAAAAAGATTGGGGCTAGTAAATTCACCCTTGCTTCATTATCACAAGAGAGAAGGTACTCCTTGTTCCCAGAAAATAAATTTACCTAATACAAATACATTACAAGAAGATTCTTGTCCTCAACAAGATTATTTCCACTCGTTTCATTGACAAATGGCAAATAATAGTGTCAGATTTCAGTATGAGTTGTGCAAGTATCATCCCTATTCCAAGAGGAAAGAGTAACTGCAGGACATGAGTAACGTGTATTGGTAAGAATAGGGAAGACACATGTGGCAGGGTTTTGATGTTGTAACTGGGGCATGTAATAGGAGAAATTTTGTTCACATTGGAAAACTAACCAGATGGTTGAGATTTAACTTTCTGACAAAGGCCCATGGAGCAGGTCTAAGAAAAAATCTTTGAAATATGAATACAGTGACTACCTGCATTAGATAAGGTGAAGATGCCAGAGCTTCTTGTGTCATTGTATTGATGCAGAGTTCAAAATGCATAGGGAGATAGAAATGTTAGAATGCATTTACTGTTTTGACCCAACAACAAAGGCTGTAAATCTCTCATATTTTGACCAAAAGTTATTTCCACTATAAAATATGGGAAATGATCTCTCAATATGTTTTACTTACTTTGAGAATTCTAGCGAGTACCTTGTTACTCCCATATTCCATTTCCATGGGAACAAATGAATTTTGGTTGACTGCATTGTTTCTCATGTTTTTTCTTTATTATCCTCCCAGGAGCCTTTTTAAAAATAATTTCCTAAACTCTCTCATAAAACTTTAATACCATAGATAAAGCTTACACTTTTTATTAAATGTAGGGCTAATGACTAAATAAAATTTAAGTTAAAATTTTAATTTAAATTAAAAAAAAAAAGCCATTACCATTTAACTTAACTTCATAACTGCATTTGCTGAGTTACTTTTAATATACTCAGAAAAAAATTACATCTCCTGATGAAAATAAAAGTGAGTAATTGGGAACAATCTGGACCTAAATGGTTTGCCAATTTTCATTGAATTAATTTTAGTTTTTGAATGGAGTACATCTCTTGGCTGTCTCTTTTCTCCATACACTGCCTTTTCATGGTTCAATATTAAAATAAAATAAATTGTAATAATTTGTATAACAAGGTGAAACTTGAACTGTCCTTAAGGCAGCTAAATTTACAAACCTTTAAAAAATTTCTTTTTGATTTGATAACCTCAGGGCAATGATACACAGGTTTGTTGTTGCTGACAGGTGCCGTTGACCCTACGTACAACAGAATGGAACATTGCCTGGGCCTGTGCCATGCTTAAAATCATTGTTTACTTGAGCCTGCTGTTCCAGCCACTATGTCAATCCATCTTGTTGAAGGTCTTCAGATCCTCTACCAAGCATAATGTCCTTCTCCAGAGACTGGTCCCTCCTGATAGCATGCCCAAAGTATGTGAGATGAAGTTTTGCCATCCTGGCTTCTAATGAACACTTTGGCTGTACTACTGTGGTGGCTTAGATGTTGCTGTGATACTGGAAGCTTTGCCACTGGTATTTCAAATACTGGCAAGGTCACTTTTGGTGGACAGGTTTTTGCTGAGCTTCCAGACTAAGACAGACTAGGAAGAAAGACCTGACATTCTGCTTCTGAACAAATTGGCCAGTGAAAACCTTATGAATAGCAGTGATATACAGTTCAGAGACAAAAAATTACATTTAGTTGTAGACATATTTACTAATATAAAACTGTTTTACTGGCAGGTATGAAGTACTACACAAATTTTAGGTGAGGTAAAAGCTCTGAAAGCAATCCGAGATTCGTTGAGCTTACATATGTTTTCAATTAAATTGAAGTGATGGCTAAGAGGTAAATTAAAAAAAAAAAAATTCTAAATTATTTATATCAATTCTTCATGGAAAATTATTATCTAACATGAAAATCAGTAATATAGAATTAATGACCTATTTTTACATGTTGACCATAAGATGGCTATGATCATTCCGTTATGAATCGATGGTTATGAAATACATGTCCTACATATTAGTAGATATCAGACCAAAGCTCTTTGTTGTTGATTTTGTTAATCATGTCCCAAACTTGTCCATATTTTTTTTTTGCATTTATTTGCAACTTATTATTTATAAAATGAGAACGTTTAGGGATTACAAAATTGCTAAACAAAATATTTCACCCTTTTAATCCATATGTCAGCAACCTTTTTCTGTAATGGGCCAGAAAGCAAATATGACATGCTTTGGGGGTCATAAAAACTCAATTCTGCTATAGTAGTTAGAAAACAACCATTGGCAAAATGGAAGGAAAGAAGTGAGGCTGTGTTCCAAGAAAACTTTATTTTGTAAAAACAGATTAATGGTCAGATAAGTAACCCCTATTCTATTTGATACTCTAAAAATAACAAAATAGTAGTAAGCTGTAATTATGGAACTATTTCAATGTGTTGTGGCATTTTGAATGAAGAAATCACCACATTCAATTTAATCTCTAGTCAAGGGATCTCTATATTTACTTGCCCTATTAAGATTTATTGAACACAGTTGTTTTCAGACAGCATGATAGAATATGCATATACAAAGATATGTGTACCTAGATATTATACTGCACAACTATTAGGTTTTATTTTCATTTTCAAAATTAAGTCTTGACTCAAAATTTTGTTGCAAAAAAACCCCTTGATAAATGAAATTATCCAATACAATAAAGCAGTTGCTTACTTTTTCTCACTTTCTAAAATGTTTATGGAAGTATAAATTTTGTAGAAGAGTATCAAAATTAAATTAGAACTCTTATCTTCCTTATTGACATTGCATATCAGGCTTGTAGATACTGGTGATGCAGTGATACCCATTTATCATTTGAATATTCCTGGAAAATATTTCTAAGTCTTTCTCAAGAATGGCTAGACAAGATGTCAAAAAGGAAAATATGCTCAATTAGTCGCTTAGAGTGAACAGGGTTTATTGAGCATTAAGCTGTTTGCACACAGGGAACATCAAAGCCAAAAGTGGTGGGGGATCATTCAAGTAGGGAATGTATAGAGTTTGTAAAGGCAGTTTGTGAAGGCAGTTGGGGGGTTTCCGGTAGGCAAGTTACAATGACTGGGTATTCAAAAAAGCAAACCCATTACCTTCAAGTGGATTCCAACTCATAGTAGAACTACCCCATAGAGTTTCCAAGGAGCGTTTGGTGGATTAGAATTGCTGACTTTTTGATTAGCCGCCTAGCTCTTAACTATTACATCCTATGTCTAATTGGAGGGAAAGTTCTACAAAGCTGGGGTCTTTCTGTCATTGGTTCTATAGCTATTCTAGTCCGGTGGGAATTGATTGATTCTGGTACTGTAACTCAGAAACATTTTTAACTGTAAAATTCTTTTCGGAATGTTTTTGCAGTAGGAACATTTTAAAAACTACCTATATTTCTGTCAAGGAAGCAGCCATTAATTTTTAATTCACATTTAACAAAGGGAAAGAGTGTTGACAACAACAAGATTAACAGTGGTGTGGTTTTTAACCAATCAAGTCTATTATTAGATATTCTACCAATGTAAATCCAAAACCTGATTACCATCAACTTCATTCTGACTTATGATGGACCCATGTGTTTCAGCATAGAGTTCTACTCCATAGGGTTTTCAGTGGCTGTGATCTTTCAGAAGTAAATAGCCAGGCCTTTTTTCCAAAAGGCCTCTGGCTAGATTTAAACCACCAAACTTTCAATTAGTAGCCATGCTCGTAAACATTAATGACATCCAGGGATCCTAGTACCAAGGTAAACTCAAAAACCTGTTGCCATCACGAGAATTCCAACTCATAGCAACCCTTTAGGACAGAGTAAAACTGTCCCATAGAGTTCCCAAGGAGCACCTGGCGGATTCGAACTGCTGACCTTTTGGTTAGGAGCCATACCACTTAACCACCACACCATTAGGGTTTCTAGTACCAAGGTAGTAACCATTAAAAAAAAAAAAAAGATGTTTGAAAGCACCAAACACAGAGATAAATAAGTAAACAAGCAAACTTGGCATATACAGAAATTAGAAAAAATATAAGACAAATGTCTGATAATCACTATTGTCAAGAAAGATATTACAAGTAACTGTGGATAAATTTTAAACAATTAAATGTAAATGAAAATGTGCTTATCAAATTCTGCATTAATGTGCCAGTATCCACACGAGTAAACAACTTTAAGTTTTGTTTATTAGCTAGAAACAGGATGGTATTATTGAAAAGTCAGTATCTGGTATGTTACAGCAAGTCTCTAGTGTGAGTTTTCTAGCTCAATGAAAAATGTGATTTTTTTTTTAACATCTGTGTGGAAAAATAGAATTTTAACTTTTTAAAATAAATAATGAACCAACTTTTCTAAGGTTTGAAAAAGTACAAAAGTTCTATTTCTATAAGAATATGTACTTTAAAAATGCTGGCATCCAGTTTTTTTTCAAAGAAGTACTTCACATAATTTGACAAGTGTATTTTTATGTTTAAACTTATTCAATCTGGGAATAGCTCATTGTTTTGCAGAACAATAAGGCGTTTCTTACTGGGGAAACTTGAATGACAAACATCCAACTCAAATACTTTTTAGAAAGATTAAGTGACAAAATATACACCTAGTCGATAAAGGATTGTGTTCAATAATTGTTACACTATTTTGTTCCATTACTGAGGCATTAAATTAGGAATTTACTCAAAGGACTAACGAAGAAATTTTAATGTGCCATACCTTTATTTTTGTTGCCTTCTTGAATAGCAGTTTGTCCAAATAAAATAATTATATTTCTCAGGAAGACTGCAAGGCACTCGTTTAGCTGCTAGTGCTTTGAATTACCATAATGGGTCTTCTAAATGTGGGTTCATGAAAGACCAAGTAATAATAGAACCTTTAGGGGCCCTCCTCTCAGTGAGACTAATGGAACTGCTGAAAATATGTGTTTATTTCCCTCAATCCCAAGTGGATGATTAAGATAGATAATCTTAGTAAATCTATCTCTAACGACAATAACAATCTTAGTAGTTGGCATAACCCTCACTTTGGTTTCCAGACCTGCAGAGAAATAGCCGTTAAGGTAAAACCGGCCAAGTGTAAGCCTCTGAAATGCTCCATGCCAAAATAGTGAATCAAATGCAATACAGTGTCTCAGGAGAAATTGAGAGACTGGTGCTGCCATAAAGATTTCAAGGATATAATACCTTCTTTACATGTCCTCAGGGAAAAATCAGATGAATTATGACAGATAATGGTGAATTAATGCAGGCTTAACTAAATGGTAGACCTAATTGCAACTGTTGTGTAGACTTGGGTAGGTCCACAAGTCCTCTGGTACGTGGTATGTAGTTACTAATTCCTCGAGTGTTTACTTCTTTGCACCCAATTGATAAGGAGACTGTAAAGGAATTTTTATTTATATTTCAAAGTCAGCAGTGTGCGTTCATTATCTGGCCCTCATCAAAGGGTAACTTTTCTGCTTCCAGAAAGCATGATCCCCAGAAATTGTAACCACTATGAGGTTCTACAGAACCTCAGGTGATACATAATGATGATTATATCTGGTGAGCAAGAAGAAGCGAGTGCCCTAGATTCTTAGTAAAACACATGGTGATAAATTTCATGAAGTTCCAGTCCCTGCTATTGGAAACTTATTTGTGAATCTAGAGGTCTGGGGCAAGGTTGGTCACCCATTCTAAGTTAGACCGGTTGTTTGTCTCACTATGCTTATAATTTGAAAGAGACACATTGTTTTCTGAGCTGATGTACTGATATAAGACATAGATATAGCCATAGACATATAGATACATGGATGTATTTAATCATCTTAAAAAAAAATCACTGTTCAAACCTTCGTTACCATGGGTTACTTTTGCTTGTTTTTGAACTTCATATAATTGAGATCGTACAGCATGAATTCTCTTGGGTTTAACTTCTTTCATTCAGTATTATATCTTTGAAATTCTTTCATGTTGTCACATGGGTCAGTAATTTGTTTGTTCTTTGCTGCACAGTATTACATTGTATGAACATACCATGATTTACCCTTTTTACTGCTGATGGATATTTGGGTTGTTTCTAGTTTTGGGCTGTTATAAAGCTTCTGTGAATATTCTTGTACATATCTTTGGCATACATAAGCACTGTTGAGGTATAATTTATACTAATGAACTCCATGCGTTTACACATGCAGTTCAATGAGTTTTGACAAATGTATTCACTATGTAACAACCATTATGAATAAGATAGAAGGCATTCTGTTTTCCCTAGAAAGTTCCTTTATTCCTCTTTGCAGTCGCTATAGACTGCCACCATGCCTATGTACACATACACACATGGCCCCAAGCAATTAGGGATCTGTTTTCTGATTAAGTTTATCTTTTCTAGAATTTTCTGATAAAAAACCATGCAACATACACCCTGGCTTCATGCCATCCACAAAATGTTTTTGACACACACCCATATTGTTTTTGTGTATCAGTATTTTTTTCCTTTGTATTGCTGAAGAGAGTTTTATGGTTGTCGCTGTATGGATGTATATCATATTTTTAATCCATTCATTTGTTGATAGAAATTTGGGTTGTTTGTAGCTTTTTGACTATTTTGAATAAAATCGCTATGACATTTGTGTATAAGTCTTTAGGTGAATGTATGTTTTCTTTCCTTAAGTAAATGCAAACTCTTTTCCTTAGCTGTGTAGTGCCACCAGCAATATATGGGAGTTCCAAATGTACTGTGCCCTTACAGATATCTGGTTTCATCAGGTTTTTTTTTTTTTAATTTCAGTCATTTTAGTGCATGTTCAGAGGTACATCATTTTGGTTTTGCTTTTCGTTTCCCAAAAGACTAATGATGTTGAATACCTTTTCATTACTTTAGTTACCACTCAAATATCTTCTGTGGTTAGGGATTTGTTAAATCTTTTCCCTCAGATTGGATGATCCTTTTCTTCTTACAGAGTTTCTTGTTTTGGTTTGCTTTTTTATTGCATTTTTATTATTATAGTAAACACATATATATTTTATAGATATATTATAAATATTGTGTTATTATACAGCATTTTAAATATATGTATGTATATATTTGTTGTTGTTAGGTGCCCATGAGTTGGTTCCGACTCATAGCCACCCAGTGTATAACACAATGAAACACTGCCCCTTCCTGCGTCATCATCACAATTGCTGCTATGCATAAGCCCATTGTCGAACCACTGTGTCAATCCATCTCATTGAGGGTCTTCCTCTTTTTCGCTGACCCTCTACTTTCCCAAGCATGATGTCATTCTCCCAGGACTGATCCTTCCTGATAACAAGTCAAAAATATGTAAGACATAGTCTCACCATCCTTGCTTCTAATGAACATGCGGGTCATACTTCTTCTAAGACAATACTCTTCTCCAACACCACAATTCAAAGGCATCAATTCTTCTTAGGTTTTCCTCATGTGTTGTCTAGCCTTCACATCCATATGAGGCTATTGAAAATACCACTGCTTAGGTCAGGCATACCTTAGTCTTAAAAGATGACATCCTTTTCTGAATCTGGCTTTAATTTCTGGCAATTCCATGTGGATATATTGCTGCATCTGCTTTTGAATGATTGTCAGCAAAATTTTACTTGTGTGTGGTATTATTGATATTGTTCGATAATTTCCACATTCTATTCGATCGCCTTTCTTGGGAATATGCATAAATATGACTGTCTTCCAGTCAGTTGGCCAGGTAGCTGCCTTGCAAATTTCTTGGCTTAGACAAGTGAGTACTTCCAGAGCTACATCCATTTGTTGAAACATCTCAACGAGTATTCCGTCAGTTCCTGGAGTCTTGTTTTTCATCAATGCCTTCAGTGCAGTTGGATTTATTTCTTCAGTACCATCTGTTCCTGATCATATGCTACCTCCTGAAATAGTTGAACATGAACCAATTCTTTTTGGAATAATGACTTTGTGTATTCCTTCCATCTTCTTTAATGCTTCCTGCATCATTTAATATTTTCCCTGTAGAACCCTTCAATACTGCAACTCATGGCTTGAATTTTTTCTTCAGTTTTTTCAGCTTGAGAAATGCAGAGCATGTTCTTCCCTTTTGGTTTTCTATTTCCAGGTCTTTGCACATGTCATTATAATATTTTACTTTTTCTTCTTGAGCTGTCCTTTGAAATCTTCTTTTCAGCTCTCTTCATCATTTCTTCCTCTTTAGCTACTTGATGTTCAAGAGCAAGTTTCAGAGACTCTTCTGACATCCATTTTGGTTTTGCCTTTCTTTCCTGTCTTTTTAGTGAACTTTTTGTTTCTGTATGTATGATGTCCTTGACATCATTCCACAACTCATCTACTCTTCATTCATTAGTGTTTAATGCATTAAATCTATTCTTGAGATGGTCTCTAAATTCAGGTCGGATATACTCAAAGTTGTATTTTGGCTCTCATGGACTTGCCCTAATTTTCTTCAGCCTCAGCTTGAACTTACATATGAACAATTAATGGCCTCTTCTGCAGTTGGCCCCTGGCCTTGTTTTTACTGATGATATTGAGCTTCTTCATCATCTCTTTCCACAGGTATAATCCTTTTGATTCCTGTGTCTTTATCTGGCAAGGTCCACATACATGTATTGTTGCCATTTTGTATTGGTGAAAAAAGATATTTGCAATGATGAAGTCGTTGGTCCTGCAAAATTCTATCATGCAATCTCTGGCATCATTTCTATCCCCAAGGCCATATTCTCCAACTACCGATCCTTCTTCTTTGTTTTCATCTTTTGCATTCCAATCACCAGTAATTATAAATGCACTTTTATCGCACAGGCACAATTCAGTGAAATCAATCACATTCATCGTGTTGGGCAACCATCACCACTATAGTTTTTCATATAATCTTGGTATAAGTATTCTATCACATATATTATTTGCCAATATGTTATTTTCCAATGTTATCCCAATTTGTGACTTTTTAAAAAATTTTCTTAAGACTGTTTTTTGCTAAGAAAAATTTGTTTTTATAACTTATCTTTTTTTTTATGGATTGTTTTCTCCTCTATATGTTTTTCTAGGAGCTTTTTAGTTTTATGTTTGATCTTAGGTGTTTGGTCCAGTTTGACTTAAGTTTTGAGCAAGTTATCAAACAAAATTCATTGCTGGCTTATAGAAATACAATTAATTTTGTGTTTTTATCTTGAGGTTGCAATCTTGCTAAATACATGTATTAGTCGTAGCAGTGTTTTTGTAGATTCTATCAGATATTCTAAATATACAATCATATCATTTACAAATAAAGGCAGATTTAATTGTCATTTGTTTTCTTTATTTTCCTCTTTCTGCTGTGGTATTGGATAAAACCTTCACTTCAAACAGAAATTGTGAGGGGGTATCCTTGCCTCATACCTCATATTAAGGGAGAAATAATTCAGTCCTTGACAACTAAGTGTGATATTAACTTTCTTTTTCAAAGATGATCTTTATCAAAATTAAAATTATAAAATATGATGAACCAGAGCTACAAGAAGAAATCTGGAACCCATTATTGTTGTTCTTGTCAGATGCTGTCAAGTCATTCTTACTCATAGTGGCCCTATGTTCAACAGAATGAAATGCTGCTGGCTCCCACACCATCCTCACAATTGTTGCAGTATTTGCACCCATTGTTGCAACCACTGTGTCAGTCCATCTTGTTGAAGGTCTTCCTCTTTTTTGCTGACCCTCTATTTTACCAAGCATGATGTTCTTCTCCAAGGACTGGTCCCTCTGGATAATGTGTCCAAAGTAAATTAGAGGAAGTCTCACCATCCTTACTTCAAAGGCATTTTCTGGCTGTATTTCTTCCAAGACAGATTTTGTTCATTCTTCTGGCAGTCCAGGGTATATTCAATATTCTTTGCCAACACTATAATTCAAAGGCATCAATTCTTATTTGGTCTTCCTTATTCATTGTCCAACTTTCACATGCATATGAGGCACTTGAAAATGCCATGGCTTGGGTCAGGCACATCTTAGTTCTCAAAGTGACATCTTTGCTTTTTAACACTTTAAAGTGAACCATTGCAGCAGATTTGCCCAGTGCAATGAATCTTTTGATTTCTTGACTGCTGCACCCATGGACATTATTGTGGATCTAAGTAAAATGAAATCCTTGATGAACTTCAATATTTTCTGTTCATCGTGATGTTGTTTACTGGTCCGGTTGCGAGGATCTTGTTTTCTTTATGTTGATATGTAGTCCATACTGAAGCCAACCCACAGATCATGATATGTAATATCCAGAATATGACATACACTTTAGGTATAAAGAATTCCTACAAATCAGTAGAAAATTTGGCGTAGCCTTTTCATGAATCAGTTTAGAATCATGTATTAATTTAAAATTTTCATGTTATGTGCCTGGAAGAAATGTCTAAACAAATGCACTAGTACTGCATTTGTACACAAAGAATGCAAGGTAGTTTCATAAGAGAGCTATGCTATTCTTTTTTACAGCAACATGTGGAAGAGGATTGGCAAGGTGGTGCTTGTGAGGGTGCTTCAAGAGGAGGGAGGGGAACACTGTATTATCTGTGTAAAAATACAATAGTCTTGTACAATATTATAATAATAATATCTTGGGGTTTGATGTTTTAGATATACTGTATTTTTTGTATCTCAAGAACTATCTATAGATATTATTAAGATCTCGGTTTGACTGATAAGGGAACCGAAGTTAAGAGATGTTATGTAAAAATGTAATCATCCTCTATTTTGTGACCTTATGTGGTCATCCTCCATCTTCCCTTAACATTAATTTTCACATAATGAGCCAGTCGTTGGAACCTAACCATGTCAGTAAGTGCGAAGGGGTGTACTTTGCTTTTTATTATTGAGCCCCCCTTTGAAATTGCCTGTTCACCTCTTTTATTTCATTATTTCTTGCATCTGTTTAGCTGCTCTATGTTCAAGTGCAAGTTTTGAGTCTCTTCTGATACCCATTATATATATAGATAGATGGATATATAAATATAATATATATATATGAGCCCTGGTGACACAGTGGTTAAGAACTTGACTGCTAACCAAAATGTCAGCAGTTTGAATCCACCAGCCATTCCTTGGAAACCCTATGGGGCAGTTCTACTTTGTCCTATAGGTTTACTATGAGTCAGAATCGACTTGACGGCACCTACCAAAAACATGTATATATATCACATATACGGTGCCTTGTATGAGAATATGCTTTTCTATTGACAATAATTATTCAGCAATAAATCAATATTTAATGATGTAGAAGAGAAATAGTGAGGATCCAAGTCTTCACTATTAGTTATTAATGGAATCAGAAAAGTAATTTACAATAGCAAAAAATAATAATATTTATAAAGTACCTAGAGAAGAAATATGGATAAAAGGTACACATGTAAAAAGAATTATAAAATTATTTTTTAAACTCAGTGAAAAGATCAGTGAAGTTTCCTTACCTGTCCTTGAGTAAGAAAGCTAAATATAATAAAGATGTTATTCTACTACAATAATTTACTATTTCACACATTCCTATGTAGTCTAAATCTAATTCAAAAGCATATCTTGTGGAATGTAACAAGTAATTTTTGCAGCGATTCCATAAGAAAAAATTGCTATAATGGCAAATTGGAAAATAGTAAGTGCCCTATACAATCAAGTAGCACACACATACAAACAAACAACAAAAAACACAAATTTATGGCTTATAGACTAAATTCAAACAAAAAGAAAAAACAAAAGGAAAAAGGGTAGACAAGAAGAAAGTCATACTATTGACAAGGGTCCTAATAAGACAACATGAAATTCAGAAGTAATGGAAAAAAAGAAAAAACTTAGTTAAGACTCTTTAATTATAATCAAAATATTCATTATGCATAAAATGCCATCCATAATGTTAAGAGACGTTTTTCAGGCTGACAAACATAATTGAAACATATGTGGCAGATGGTTTCATATCTAGAATACTCTGAAGAACTCCTAAAAGTGATTACCCAGATGATAACACAATAGAATGATTGGGAGAATATATAATCAAGCAACTCAGAGTAGAACAAAAATATCTAAAATGTATATAAATGTATGCTAAACCTCTCTGAGAATCAAATAAATGTAGTTTGAAACAGTACAGAATGTATTCCCCATTATATTGGCAAAAATCAAGTAAAATAATATTGAAAATTTACAGCATTATAATTGTCGAAGGAGATAGACATTAGCATATAATGAGAAAATAGAAATGGATCTAGGTTTTCAGAAGAAAATTTGCAGTATAATAGTCTGGTATACTGGGAGTTTTAAAGCATCAAAAATGTAATGGCTATTGCATTCCTGAATGGGGTGCCAGACGAAATGCATATGAAATGACAAAGGGCTGTACAAAATGTCTTTTATGTGACTTTAAAACACAAACTCTCATCTTTGTTAATGGTAGAAAAGCTCTGGATGTTGATGATGGTGCACAGATCTGGAGAGCGTTTCTCTGGAGATACCTGCTGTGTGTTCCTGAGGGTGACTTTTATGAGCTTTATCTTTTTACCAGCCATAGCTTCTTTACCTGACCATGAAGATAATAAGAACAACTATCAAACCCACTGCTGTCGAGTCGATTCCAACTCATAGTGACCCTAAAGGACAGAGTAGAACTTCCCCGTCGGGTTTCCAAGGAGCACCTGGTTGATTCGAACTACAGACCTTTTGGTTAGCAGCTGTACCTCTTAACCACTAAGCCACCAGGGTTTCCAAGAACACCTCTAGCATAGGGTAATTATGAAGATTAAATGAGATAATATGTTTACTTAGTTTGCTCCCTAACTCAAAGTAAAGACTCAATAAAAATCTATTTTTATGAACATTCTTATGTTTATGATTTTAATTGAAGGGAATTACATCAGATATTGTAAACTAAGAAAAATCTTCAATATTCAGGTTAGAGTAAATGCGATTCTTTAAAAAATATACAGATACTCAATGTAGGTGATTTTTTTTCCTTTAGCTAAAGTCTTCAATATTTTCTATTTTATTCATTTTACATGCCTACTAAAATAGCTAGTTCATAAATGAAGCTTATGTTGTCACTTAGTTGATTTTGCCTCCTTAGGCAATGTGGTAATATGAAAATGTTTAAAACAGAACTTTCTCTTTGAAAGCAGTAGAGGTTACAAACAAAATATTTGGTTAGTTTCTAAATGTAAGCCTGGAAATTGTCAATCTACTTCCAAATGTAATATTTGGAGAGTTCTAATTACTGCCAAGCTCACCAAACATTACATAGCCTTTAGCTGTTTTTATCCTGTTTGCCTACATTGTCTGTCTTTTATCATTTTTTTTTCCTCCTTTAAATGGCTATTTAGACTTCCACATTTGTAGCATTTTATTTTATTTTTTTTTACTTAGATGGTAACTCAATGCAGAGATAATCTTCCTTGCTGGTGCAAATCACTTTATATGTTATTTCAACCTAACTTAGAACCTAGTTAGTAAAAGGCGCATAGTTTTAAAGCCAACTGTACAGCAGAGATGAATGAAAACTTGTGTTCAACTTTAAATACGTTCAAATGTGGCTTATATAAACATTTACATTTTACATTTACGTTTTAAAACAATGTTCAATAAAATACTGATAGCTTCTGTTTCAGTGCAGCCCATTTAAATACAGATACAATTTACTTGTTTTATGGACTGAACTGTGTCCCCTAAACGTGTGAATTTTAACTCTTTTTTTTGTTATATTTCTTCACTCTGTTTTCTCTTCAAAATATTGTCACATCCTGAAATAATTGGTTTTTAGTTTTTTTTTCCTACTATTTTCCTCTATATCCTGTAAGATTCGTTAAGTGTATTTTTCCTATGAATACTTGTTTTCTGAATATTTTATTATGTGATTTATGATTTGATTTTCATAACAGAGACTTTAATATATGGTGTTCCTTGGTTGTCCATTTATAAAATGGTGACTGGAAGCTCTGTGCTTGTGTGCATATGTGTTTATGGCAGGTACTAAGAAGGGAAAGTGGCATTTATTGGAGTGGAGGCCTCCAAATGCAGAAATATATAGAAAAGAGCTGTTCCAGAGAAAAATATTTCAGAGTTCCACATGCAGGCCGCAAGCCTAATTGTGCTGGTAAATGTCAGAGGTCCATTTTGTAGATCAGAGATCAGCAATCTATGACCTCCAGTACAAAACTGGCATATCACCTATTGTACTGAGCATGAGCTAAGAAATTTTTTTATATATATATTTTAATAGCTGGGAAAAATGAAAAGAATATTTCTGACACACGAAAATTTATGAAGTTCAAATTTCAATGTCTCTGAAAATTTTTAGAATTTGCTTATGAATTGAATGAGTAATGTCCACTATGCACGTTTGCTTTCGCAGACTTAACAAACATCGTTTGCAAAAAGTTTTGTCAAAAATAAAAGCTGAATGTTTTGGCTCGCCCTACCACAAAGGAGTTGTGTGTCACAGAAGTGGTAAACTTGTTTCGCTGCAATGTTTTGCAGCTGGGATCTACGTTAAAATTTTTTTCTGAAAGAGAAGTACCATCCTCAACCACTATGTATTATCAAACACTGAGTAGCTTTTAAAGTTAGCTTTGCTGTAGACTTGATTTTTTTTTTTTTTTAATAAATTCGAACCACAATTACATGGCAAAAAATGTGTTCATATGAAATACTACATTACTGTTTTTTAGAAGAAAACTAATGGTGTTTGAATTACAAGTAATGTCAAACGGCTTTACAGATTTCTCATGCTACGAAAAGTAGTGAGATGGCCATTCCTGCACACATTTGCAGCAGATACAATTTCTGAGCTCAAACTACCATTCCAGCAGCATTTTTCAGACCTGGATGCAAGTTCAAAGGAAATTTCCATACATTTAACTCTTCCACTGAAAAGCTTCTGCCTAACCTGCCATAGAAATTGATTAATCTGCAGTATAATGACATGCCGAAAGGCAAATATCAATAGGAGAATCTGAGAGAATTCTGTGAATGCCTCCCCTGTCCTGAATAAGCTCAATTAAAATAGTATGCTCATGGATTTATAACCATATTTGTCAGAACCTACCTGTGTGAAAAGACATTTTCAAAGATGAAATACATAAAACAAAGATCACCATTACCAGATGAACATTTGCAGTGAATTTTGATGATAAGGAAATACTAACTTTGAATTTTAATTAAGTGAAATGTTACTCCCCCTCTACAAATAATTTCATTCTTTCTATTAGTAGAATTATATTATAAAATATTATATTTAATTATTATTATATTTTTAAATTAATAACAATTTGTGGAAATCTTTTTTATCTCTTTTTATATAAGTACCTACTTATATACTTTTTTATATAAGTACTTTTTATATAAGTACCTACTTATATACTTGTATAAAAAATATATATACTTATATAAAAGATATGTTTATATGTCTTATATACTATATGTAAGTATAGTTATATATACTTATATAAAAATATATACTTATATAAAAATACTTTTTTTTATATAAGTACCTACTTACATACTTACATACTCTTTTTATATAAGTACCTACTTCCTTGGAAACTCTTTGGGGTAGTTCTACTCTGTCCTATAGGGTTGCTATGAGTCGGAATCGACTCCACAGCACAGGTTACCTACATATTATCCACCATGTTGCCTCTTGGCCTTTAATGCCTAAAACACTTATCAAGTGGTTTTTGCAGAAAAAAATTTCTGAGCCACTGATGTAGATTTCACTGGATGCGTACATGTTCATTTTACAGCTGTATCCTTGCTCTCCTATTTATCTGATGATTCATAGTCCGGGCTTCCATTTCTGATTGCTCTCTTTCTTTTGTGTTAACTAAATAAATAACACGGCTGCATCTTAGAGACAGAACTCTCCCTTTACGTTCATTCAATTTCCCTGAGTTGAACTCAGTTTCACCAGCCTTCCACCTCTGTGCTGGGGATTTCTAATTCTGGAGATTTTGATGAGTTCTTATACAAAAAACATGCGCATAGACACTAGTCATTAAACATCTATTTTGTTTTGGTTTACACCCACCCACCTACCCAGTTCTGCTAAGTCAGGTACTGTTTTTCCATCCCTTTTCAGCCATCTGCCTTTCTGTCTTCTGTCTGTATGATCTTCTGTTGTATCCTGCATCAGATCAGGTCCTCCAGGAAGCAGAAACTGAGGTGGGTTTAGGAATGCCAGCAGTTTATTGAGGGATAACGCTGTGAATGAAAAAGAGAGAGGAAGCAGAACAGAGTGGCAAGGTCCTTAAACTCTCATGCACATTTGAAAAGATCTCAGCCCACTGAATGGAAGGCTCTGCAGAAGAGATTGCTCAATAGAGGAGTGCCACACTGGGGAGAAATGACCACAATCTTCAGTTATTGTCAGAGTTTTCCTGGGAAGACCATGGCTGCAACTTAAATTCTGGGGCAAATTCTGAAGGCAATGCAGATGAAGGCAGTTTGCTAACAACTACACTTCTTGTAGTCGTATGGCCAGATCTTTCTTTTTTTTTGGTGGTGAAATATGTATAACAAAACTTTTGTTATTTCAACCAGTTTTACCTGTAACAACTACTTTCTTGAAGGGGCATCTGAGCAGCAAACCTCCAAGGCTGGCACAGGGCACGCCTTGTGCTGCTTAGATTCACTTTTATATGCACATCTGGGGAGTAGCTACTCCAGGATTCACTGGGCTTTTTTCTTAAGAGGAATTTACTCTAACCAAAAGGTCAGCATTTCTAATCCACCAGCTGCTCCTTGGAAGCCCTTTGAGGTAGTTCTGCTCTGTCCTATAGTGTTACTATGAGTTGGAATTGACTCCACAGCAACAGATAGGTAAGCATAGTTCCCATAAGTACACTTGATCTTGGGGAATGACAGGTACTCATTGTCTTCCTCCACATTGTATATTTTAAATTACCTTTGTTCTCAGTTATTGTTTTACTGGGTTCAGTGTCTTATCTAGGGATACGACTCAAGTGTTCACCCTTGAGTAGTCTGAAGCTCTGGTAACTATATTTTTTCTCAGAAAAGGTTGGTGTACTTGTCCAGTCAGTCATAATTGGGCAAGGGAATATCATAAGACATCCAATGGATCTTTAGAATTTCACATGTACCCCTGTGTAATAGCAGTTCTACCTCCCAAGTGACCCCTGCCAAGAGTTTGACTTATTTTCTTAGCTATTGCTCTTTGGACACAAGAAGTTCAAGGTTCCCAGGAAGCAGCCATAGCTTTTAGTTTTTTCCTGGCAAGAGTATGTCTGTTTGAGGACAAGGACAGCTTGCTTCTTCTCTTTGGGGTTGCCAATGTTCAGCCTTTTGTACCATTTCCACTTATAATGAATTGAAGCTTGGCACCCCAGGACTCATGGTGTGGCAAGACTGACAGGATCCAACTCAAGTGGCCCCACATTCAGAAATGCCAATCATAAAGTGTTCCATCACTACTAGGGTCCAGTAGTACTAGGGTTTTTTTTTTTTTTTTTTGAAAATGCGCAATTCTTTGATGCAAATTATATGACTTTACTCTGGAACCCAAGGGACCCATGTTGTTATTCCCCCGAGGGAACCTATATTAGCTTCACACTGAATGTTTTCCTACAATGAACACCATAGGGTCTGAAAATCTTATGGCCTAAATGGCAGGGCTGCATGTATCATAACCTGAACCTGCTAAAGAGTCTTTTCTTCTAGGCCCTATTCAAAGTACTTAGCCCTTTGTGTCATCAGATATATGGGCTGGAGAAGTAGTCTTAGGTGGGAGAAATAACTTACCAGGCATTATGTTCCTTCTTTGTGGGTATACTTTTGAGGAGAATGGACTGGCATGTCCTTATCTACTAACAAACTAGACCCCTGAAAATTTTACTGAGGAGGCAGGTCTTTGATTCTTCATAAAATTTACCTCCACCTTTTGGAGTACACATGTCTTGCGGAGGTCTCCAATGTGCTTGCCACCTTCTTTTCCTCCTGAGCATTAGGATATCGCCAATGTAATGGATTTCTCTGATGTATTCCAGCATGTGCACATGGCTCACATCTTTTCAGCTTATGTTATAATAGAGTGGAAGAATTAAAGTAGCCCTGGGGAAATTTCTTCTTTAAGTCTAGTCCATGTGAATGTAAACTGTTTCTGATCCTCTTTTTTCTTGATTTGGATATAAAAAACACCACTGGTGAATCAATAACTGGATCTTATATAACTGAGTTATTAATCTATTTTAGCAAAGTGCCATCTCTCGTATAGCAAGTACAACAGTGGCTGTAGCCTGGTTGAGCTATGGAAGTCTGCAGTCATTCTGAAGCAAGTAGCAGGATTTTGAAATATCAGATATGTGATTTACATAGACATCTGATAAGGACGACTAATCTTTTATCCTTCATACCCGTAAGAGTATTACTAATCTCTTCAATTTCCTCAGGGTTTGATATTGCTGTATTTTACTCTTTGGCCACTTTCAGAAGTTTCTTTACTGTAAAATCTTTCCCACCCCACAGTCCAAAGACCCAATGTGCATCTTAGTCCAACTGTCAAAGTATTTCCATTCCAATTATACATACATGATTCCAACTCATAGCAACCCTGTAGGGTAGAGTAAAACTGCCCTATAGGGTATCCAAGGATCAGCTAGTAGATTTGAACTGCCAACCTTTTGGTTAGCAGCTGAGTTCTTAGCCGGTGTACCAACAGGGCTCCATACACTAAAACCAAAAACCAAACCTGCTGCCGTCAAGTCGATTCTGACTCATAGTGACTCTATAGGGCAGAGTAGAACTGCCCCATAGAGTTTGCAAGGAGCGCCTGGCGGATTCAAACTGCCGACCTTTTGGTTAGCATCCATAGCACTTAACCACTACACCACCAGGGTTTCCCCATATACACTACATGGATAAAAATGACCACTATGATTAAGACCTTTCAAAAGTTTTGTCAAAATATTAAAAATAATCTCACCGTCATTTTTATATAGAGAGAGAAATGAAAAAATAGTACAACTAATATTTAGCACAAGTAACTTAAAATATTAGAAAAATAAGAATTAAATTTTATGTCTTTTTAAAAAGTTTATCAAGAATACATTGAACAGTACTTACCTTCTTCTTGTCATCATTCAAATAACAATTTGAAGTGAACATCTTTTCTATGACTGGAAATTTGTCATTGTTTTAGTTTCTGTCAGACTCCAGAAATTTATCTTTTGCCTTTTTAATTTCATCGTATGTCTCCTAGAGTTCCTTTAATGAGAAATTTTTTTGCAGGCATCGCTTTCCTTGGACAACCTTCATCTTTTTCATGACACTACCTTCTTCATTTATGTCTGTAAATTCATCCTCACTAAGTCCCTGTGGCTGCATGTCTAAAGTATGTTGAGCAGCAGCAGTTCAACATTCCCTGTCAGCAGTTTAATTTGATTTCCATCATTATCATTTTTGGTTTCTCTCTTGGCCTTTTTTTTTTTTTTTCATTAGATTACTCATTTTGGACTTATCTATGGGAGACAACTAGGCAACTCAATTTCACTTGTCGATCTCGGTATGTATTGACCAATCATCTACAGATTTTAAAGCAATTGAAGTTATTAGTCACTAATCATGACTCGTTTGTATTTTATACAATCACTCACAGTTAAAATACTGTGGTAACTGAAATCTAAATCGCATTGTTGGGGCTGTCTTAGTTTTCTAGTGTTGCTATATCAGAAATACCACAAGTGGGTGGCTTTAACAAAGATAAATTTATTCTCTGACAGTCTAAGAGGCTAGAAGACGGAATTCAGGGTACCAGCTTCAGGGAAGGCTTTCTTTCTCTGTGGGCTCTGGGGGAATGTCCTTATCATCAACCCTCCCCAGTGCAGGGACCCCATACCCAAAGATTGCACTATTTTCCTGGCTCTTGTTTCTTGGTGGTATGTGGTCCCCATGTCTCTCTGCTCACTTTTCTCTTTTATATCTCAAAAGAGATCGACTTAATATACAACCTAATCTTGTAGATTGAGTCCTGCCTCATTAACATAACTGCTGTTAATCCCACCTCAATAACATCATAGAGGTAGGATTTACAACACATAGGAAAATCACATCAGATGACAAAATGGTGGAAAACCACACAATACTGGTAATCATGGACTAGCCAAGTTGACATACGTTTTTTGGAGGAACACAATGCAATCCACAACAGGGGAAATGGTATTTTTTAACTAAACTCTGGTAATTGAAAATCATGCATATCGAATGCTAACAGAAGACGGTTTGTGTGAGTGTGTGTATGTGTGTGTGTGTAAACCCCCAAGCTCCAACCAATGGAATTAGGAAGTCTAGGGTGGAGCTTATAAATCTGTATTTCTATAGCTAGTGAGTTCTCCAGTTGATTCTGATATGTGCTAAGTTTTGGGATATCTATCTGTCTGTCTATAGCTCTCCTGGTATCTCTCTGTCTCTATCTGTCTCTCTATCTATCTGCCTATGTATCTATCTATCTATCTGTCTGCCTATGTATCTATCTATCTGTCTATCTACCTACCTACCTATCTATCTATGGTGTCACCATCATTGCATGATGGTATATTTTGCTCTAGGGATGCATTCTCCACAACTCTGTCCTAGTCCAACAACATTGCCTGCCTTGATAGCTGCAAATTCTTGGCTCCTGGTGGCTAGGCACTATACTCTCCTCTACTGCTTCAGGTCCTATCATTCCCGAAGATGTTAAGGAGTCCAGCTTTTTGACCACTTCTGCGACTATCATCTCTGATTTGCAGAGAAGAGCTATCATTGAGTTTAGCAATGATGGTGACCTTCTCATCACTGATTTCTGATAAACTTCATGAAGGGGTATATTCACTGGGCCTTCCATTAGAACATTGTACTCTGGTGGATCTTCTATCCTTATATATGTACTCTAGTATGACAATGACATTTTAATCCTGTCTGCCACAACAATTCCAATATATTTGCTTCACACAGGATGGACCATTACTTTTAGGATCAGTGAAGTCACTCCATCTGAAGTCCTTACAAATCAATGGTCACACAACATATACCAAGGCTGTATTAATCTGCTCTTGAAAACACATCATTTCTGCCCCATCACCTGAGGTGCTTTTCAGGGTAGTAGATCTTGCATCCTGAAAGACTTAACCAGGTTAAAGAACTCTGTAGTAACAAAGTTTATATTCTCTTTCCTTTCATCAAGTACTAGATTAAAGTCCAGCCGCGTAGGTTTTCCCCTGGCTACTGTCAATGTGGGGCCCTAATGGTACAACGGTTAAGAATTTGGCAGTTCGAATCTACCAACCTCTCCTTGGGAACCATACAGGACAGTTCTACTCTGCCCTGTGGGGTTGCTATAAATTAGAATCGGCTCGACGGCAACAGGTTTTGTCGTTGTTGTTATTTTATTTTGTTTTTCTTACTGTCAATGTGTTTCGGCTAAATCTTGGAACTTGTATGGGTTATAGATCCTCTTCACTATTATCTCTGTCTATGTTATTTTTCAACTTAACCCTAATTACCAGCTTGGTATACAGAAGAGGAACTGAGGACAGAGATACTGAGAAGAGGCCCTGACATGTTGGAGTGGGACCTCTACAGTGTCTTCCCACAGGGGAAATTCCTAACTCTTAAGTGGGAAGAGGCTGGTGACTTCTTCTGGCTCTAACAGCACACAGGAATCTGGGGAGTCAAAATCTTTGCCAGCATTCACCCAGGTGTCCTCATCTCAGGTGGCATAATAGGTCAGTGTTCAATCCTCTTTGAAATTTGAGCAATTTATTACTCAATTTAGCCTCAGCTCTCCTGCTCTCTTACTGCTTGTTAGCAACCAGAAAGCACTTCTATCCTTCATACTTAATTTTAATTTGTTTATTAACTACCTTCAGCTTGCAATTATCTCTCTGAGAGTATCAATGTAACTTAATAGCAGCCAGGCAGTTCCATCATCCTTGTATGTATTGTTCTAGTTTTCAAAATCTTATTCATAGCAAAATGCAGGGCACTCCCATCCACAGGGACGTTCTTTCAAATGATTGAGTGGATTTTTTAGCAATAGGTTTTTCACATAGTGACAGAGACTGTCTCTAATCCACACACTTCCTGGAATGGGGTAATTGTTGCCAATCAGGTAGTTGATGATTCCATCCTCAAATCCTATTTTACCACCAGCTTTCTTGGACCACTCTCAGTACCAACTGTGCCAATTCATGTCTTATGGAAGGCAGATGCTGAGATGGAGTTAAGAGTGAAAGCTTTACTGGAGGAATAATGCTGTGAAAGAAAAAGGGGAAAATCAGGAACAAGCAAGAAAATAATTTGGACTGTGAAAGTAGCAGGACATCCATGAAAGAAAATGGAGGAGGAAGCAAAACCGAGCAGAAAGGGCCTCAGACTACATTATCTTTCTGACAACGACTCATCCAACCCAACAGGGAGCTCTGGAGCAAAGAAATAGCCAGGCCCTATTAACCTGACTATGCTCAGTCACTACAGGACAGAGTAGAACTGCCCCATAGGGTTTTCAAGGAGCGCCTGGTGGATTTGAACTGCCGACTCTTAGGTTACCAGCCGTAGCAGTTAACCACTACGCCACCAGGGTTTGGCTGGATAAAAATACCCAGAAAGAGCATGACTTCAGTTCAAACACAGAGGCAGATCTAGAAGGCTCCGCAGCTAAATGTTGACCTTAAGTTCACCCTTAGAAGTTGAAAGGCAAATTCTTTCTTAAAGGAGATCCAAGCAGTGTATCCCATTCCTGCTATATATCTTCTCGGGGTCTTTGTGTTTATGACTTCTTCATTCTTTGCTGAGGTTTTTAATCTGGCCTCAAGAGAGGCAAAAGTCGTCATACCTGTGTTCAATATGCCATCAATTTTTTTGTTGTAACAGTATAAAAAGGGTGGATAAAAAAATTTAGAACACTGTAAATAATATGCTGAGGGGGAAAATCTTGAATAATAAGCATGAATAATTTCTGGGATTTCTTAAATATGTGTTTTAAATAATATTATTTTAAGAGCGAAAACCTGTTGCGATCAAGTTGGTCCCAAGTCATAGTGAACCTATAGGACACAGTAGAAATGTCTCATAGGGTTTCTGAGGAGTGGCTGATGGAGTCAAACTGCTGACCTTTTGGTTAGCACCTGAGCTCTTAACCACTGTGCCAGCAGGTTAGCACTGGTATTTCTTTTTTTTTCTTGAATATGTGTTTATTTATATATAACCTAATCTACCAGATTGAGGTAAGGATTTTTTTCAAATGTTTTAGCTAGATTTTCAGCTGTGTATACAATACAATAAGTTAATGTTATATTTAACAAAAAAATATTTAATATTAAGAGCTTCTCTATGCTTTTATATAGTATCAGAGATTTTGCTTAGTTATTAAAATAAAAAAAAAATCATTGCTTTATTAAGCTACCCAAGCTATCCTGTCATTTGTCAGTAACCTAGAACTCTGGACATGTCTGTTGAAGTAAATACAGGGATTGGTGCTTATATGACTTTCCTGTAAGCCTAGATATGTACAGGAACACTTCTCTGGCCTGCTTGACAGCACTGATTTTCCCACTCTAGGCTTTTGGGTGTCTCAAAAAATCTAATCTTGGTATTGAGTTACATTTTCCCCAATAAATTTCAATCTATATGCTTCTGTTTTGTGGCTGAGTACCCAAATGAATGGCCCTTGGGTCACTTTCCCTAGTAACAAGTGTAACATGACCACCAGCATCATCTTTCTATCACACATGGCATTATATCTCGGAACCACAGAGAAACAGATTGATGACACTCACAGATACCATCTAACTAAATCTCTGATCTAGTGATTACAAGAACTGAGATTTGAAAAACCCAGTGGGAATTGTAAGATCAGTGTTAGGATGAACTTGGTATATCAGACCAAGTGTCATAGTAGTTTGGGGTGATGACTGCTGCAGTATAAAGAAAAAATCTCACTGTGCCAGGCATGTTGAATAAGAATTGATAAATTGAACACAAATTAAATTTGAAAGGACTGCACTAACACAAAGTTAGAAACAATATTACAGGTGATCTGTATATTCATATACCTCAAAGTCAGTTAATGTTTTTTAATAAATATTTTAATGCTTAGACCTTTATTAGGAACCAAAAAAAAAAAAAAAGCTTGAGTGTTTAAAAAAAATACAAGTAAGAAATGTTACTGTTGTCTGATATGTCTATTTCAATGAACTGCCAGATCGTTCTGAAGTTACGTATTTTATTATTTCCTAATATTATCAGTCAAGAGAAATCAACTCATTAAATTATTTCAGTGGGAAAAAAAAAGTTTTCTGAATAATTTAGGATGGAGAGGAAAAAATGGGTACTGAGTGGCCTAATAGAATTAAAATTCCATGACCACTTAGAAGGGTCTTGAGCTAGTAATAGAAAGTCTCTGAATAAAGAATCAAATGCTCCTCTGATTCCTAGAGGGAAGGGTGTGTGTGGATGTGTGTGTGTGAATGACAGAGAGTGAGAGATAGAGGGAAACTATATGTAGAAGGAATTTTAAACTTTCTCTCATTGAGTTTAGATCCAAATAACTGCTAAAACACTAAATTAAATTATGAATTGGTCTTAATTTACAGGTTCTTTCTAGCCTCAATGACAATGTAATATAAATAAAATACAGATTAAAAGATGGAAATTTTGTAGCACAAAATATTAGATACTTCAGTATAAATCTAGAAAAAATGTACAATATTTATATGAGGAAAACTAAAAATACTCTGATGAAAGAAATCAAAGTAGATATAAATAAATGGAGAGATAGTCCAAGTTCATGGATAGGAAAATGTGATATTATTAAGATGTCAATTCTTATCAACTTGATCTATAGATTCAATGTAATCCGAATCAAAATCCAAGAAAGTTATTTTATGTCTATCGACAAAATGATTCTAACATTTATATGGAAAGGCAAAGGCCCAGAATAGCCAACACAATACTGAAGAACAGAGTTGGAGGACTAACATTCCCTGACTTCAAGGCTTCATGTAAAGTTACAGTGATCAAGCTAGTGTGAGAGTAGTGAAGGAGTAGACACAAAACCAGTGAAACATTATTAGAAAGCCCAGAAACAGACTCACAAAAACACAGTCAACTCATCTTTGACAAGAGAGAAGACGATTCAATGGAGAAAGGGTCCTCTTTTAAAAAAAATGGTACTAGAGCAACTAAACATCCACATGCAAAAATATGAATTTACATACAGAACTCACATGTTTTGTAAAACTTTACTTAAAATGTATTATAGACTAAATGTAAAAGGCAAAACTACACAATTTCTAAGTAACATAGGAGAAAGTATAGATGACCTCAGGCTTGGTGATGACTGTTTAGTCACAATGCCAAAAGTAGAGTCTATAAAACGACAACAACAACAGCAAAAATGATAAGTTGAACTTCACTAAAATTATAAAATTCTGCCCTGCTAAAGATTGCTAGGAAAATGAGAACAAAAGCTACAGACTAAGATAAAATATTAAATATAAGTATATTTATATCTGATAAAGGACTTGTATCTAAAATTCCAAATAACTATTAAAAACTCAGCAGTAACAAAACAAACAATCCAGTTATAAAAAAAGGGCTAAAGATCTGAACAGACACCTCACAAAAGAAGATATAGAGATGGAAAATAATGCATAAAAAGGATGCTCAGTACCATATGTCGTTGGGTGCTGTTGAGTCGGCTCCATCTTCTAGAGACCTTATGCACAACAGAATGAAGCACTGCCTGGTCCTACCCCATCCTCACAATTATTGCTATGCAAGAACCCATTGTTGCAGCCACTGTGTCAACCCATCTCATTGAGGGTCTTCTTCTTTTTCTCTGACCCTAATATGTCATTAGGGAATTGCAAATTCAAGTAATGAGATACCACTACATAATGGGCAAAATCCAAAACACTGACAATGTTAAATGCACGCGTGGATGCAGGACTACAGAAGCTTTCATTCATTGCCAGTGGGATTTCTGTGAAAGACAGGCTATGGGAGTTTGAATGGGCTCAGGAGACACAGTACCGGTTCGGAATTCTGAATCCACCACTCATTAACTAGAAGACCTTGTACGAGTAAGTTCCTGATTTCTCATTGTGCTTCGGTTTATCATTTGTAAAGGGGGGCAATTGCACCCACCTCATAGGTTACGTATTAACGTCATACAGTGCTAAGAAGACTGTTTGATACATGGTGACCCACCAATAAGTGTTAACTCTTATATTAGCATAGATAAAACTGACAATACTAACACGATTCAAACATAAGGTGGTGGTGCCACTACCAGTCTTGGCTAGTTCTGCAAAGTGATGTAACTTTACTTGAAAATTAACCTACCGCACCAGTGGTGTAAGGCCAACATGGGCGCTCCCCAGAAGCTCACTTCCTGGTCTCTGTGCTGGTCATAATGCACATCCAGTGATGCCATCTGTCCACTGCTTTCAAGGGAAACTGGGAGCTGGGCCTTCCTTTCCTTTCCTGGACTGCTGCTCAGGCCACTGCACAGCCACAACCTCTCTCAGAGTGTGTCTAGAACTGCCAGAGTGGCACCTGCAGTGGCAGAGACAGCACCAATAAGACAGCAATGGTCTGAGCTCATTAAGTGAAGCAGGTAAAGAGAAGCCTTTACATACCTTGATTGTGCAAAAAAACACTTGACTGTGATGTCAGGATTTGATTCCTGGGGACAGTGACAGGGCAGAGTCCTGTTTCCAGGCGACTTGCTAATAGGTACAGAGCATCCCTATAACAAACTAAATTCTCTCCACCCTGCTTTTGCAGATGGAGGTACTTGTGAAGCTGTTATGCTGATGGCATTTAAAGAATCACAGCAAAAGTTCGATCAAATGGTCAACATGGCCATCAGCACACATCAGTGAAATACAGGAAACTGACAGGCAAGGGTATGTGGACACCATGAAGCCAGCTATGCCAAACCTCAGATGCACCTCCTGTTAGGTTATGACCCATGCACTTGGAAAGGGGACACCCCACCATAGCGACACCCTCCAGTCCTACCTGGGGGCCACAGAGAGTTTGCCCAAGCCAGCTGTGGTGTCTCAGCACCCAAGTGATCACTTCTGCAACTATCAAGGAAGTCTTTGTTCTAATTCATTCTACGTCTGTCATTAATCTTGGAACAATTCCCCCTGACTGGTCGCAAAGTTAAAAGCTAATATTGAGAGAGCTTGGAGTACCTGGGTTGTGCAAACGGTTAACACACTTGGTTGCTGACTAAAAGATTGAAGATTTAACTCCACTCAGGTGCTCTGGAAAAAAGGTCTGGAGATGTCTTTCCAAAAAACCAGCCATTGAAAACCATATGGTGTACTGTTCTACTCTGACACATGTGGGGATGCCCGCCATGAGTAAAAATTGACTCAATGGCAAGTGGTTTTAGAGAGGGCTCCCTATGCACAAGGCACAGCTTTAAGCATTCAGTGTGTATTAACTTACCCAAGATCACAAAAAAGCAGCAGAGCCTATCCTCAGAATTAAAAGAGTACCCGACGTCAGGTCAAATCGGTGGGGATAAGCATTGTGTAAAAAATGGTGTTGGGATACTCCATCTGAGAAAAATAATTCAATAAATAAATCTGAGTCCTTAAGCTTCACTTTTTATATACTATGTATGTTTCAAAAATAAACTCTACGTAAAAAAGAAAGTATGTAGATTCTAGACTAAAACTTGGGTGAATATTTTCATATTCTTACCATGGAGAAGCCCTAGTGGTGCAGTGGCTAAGAGCTATGCCAGCTAACCAAAAGGCTGGCAGTTTGAATCCACCAGCCACTCTTTGGAAACCCTATAGGAGAGTTCTACTCTGTCCTGTAGGGTCGCAGTGAGTCAGGATTGACTCGGCAGCAACAGGTTTGGCTTTTTGGGTTTTTTATCATGGAGAAGCATTTTAAAACATACTTACACAAGTCAGAAACCATTAGAGCAAAAAATTGATACAATAATATTTCAATACTTCTCTGCTCCCAGGTGAAAGGCAAATGTTAATCTGAAAAAGAAAATACCAAAAACCAAACCCTTTGCCATTGAGTGGATTCCAACTCATAGAGACCCTAGAGGACAGAGTTGAACTGCCCCATGGAGTTTCCAATGAGTGCCTGGTGGATTTGAAGTGCTGACCTTTTAGTTAGCAATCATAGCACTTAACCACTATGCTACCAGGGTTTCTGAAAAAGAAAAGAAAAGGTACTTTTTGTCAAATATTTAACATTGAATATCAGCTCACAAAATAGTTAATCTGGCTAAGATGTGGGATGTTTTTAATGTTTGCTGTAGTTATGACACCGAATCTACTTGATGGCAAAGGGATTGGTTTTACTTTTTTATTTTGATAGTCAAAGTTGACAAAGGCTTCAGCTTTCTGTAGTTTCCTTGTTTGTATGTCTGTTTTCCTCCCTTTGTATTTGGGGCATTTCCCAAGAAACTTCTATAGAGTGTCTGTTTGCAGCTCTCCTGGGTGTAATCCACCATTTGGAGCCTTGTTGATATGCTAACAAGGTGTCAAGGAGGGGAAGCATTCTGTAATCTTATGATAAGATCTCAATTTTTTAGTAAGTCCTGTATGTGACTTTCAGAGAATTTCTTAGCTTTGTTTTTTCTCCCTTTAAGTGTGACCAGTAGGTTAGAGAGGACTGGGATTGTCTAATTGCCCTTTCTCCAGGTCAAATAAGGAGCCCTCCTGGAGAAAGCGTTAAGCATTTGACTTCTAACCAAAGGCCTTTGTTATGGAGAATATTCTGGGAAAATTTCAAAGTGGCTACTTTTTACCTTCCAGTGCTTGAAGCCTGAGGGGATTCTTGTCTAATCTTTACCAAGAGAATTTGGTAGAACTCCTACAGGTAAAACCCATGAAAGTGTGGGGGCCCCTAAATTTGGGCTCCTAAGAGTTTTTAAGTATCAAGCTACTCCACATCAGCTCTAACAACTAAGTGGTCCTACCAGTCACTGGCTCTATCAGGTACTTCTCCAGGTAAGTTGATCTCAGGTATGAGTCTCCATACTTACCTATCTCTGCAGCTTTCAGGGTGGTGGCTTTCACTGTAACATAAATCTTCTGATGCATTTAAGAAAAGTCACTGGTTTTCAGTTTTTTGACTTTCTTCTTACTGTATACAAGGGGGTTTTCAAGCTCGTAACATGTTAGAGATTAAACCAGAAGTCCCCTAACAGTTTAAGACTATTTTCTTTTTCTTGCTATAGAAGATAAGCAATATGATAAAATATTTAATGTTTTTTTTTCACTTTCTAACATTCCCTTACTATCTTCTAAAGTTTACCTGGAAAGATTCTTGCTATTTTATTTAAATAAGATATGTTAAATTTATGCATTTGCTATCAATATAATTTATATATATGTAATATTTATTTGATTATGTGTTGAATAAATTATTGTATTACTGCTTTTTCATGGTATTCTCTTATTATTATTATTTATTACAATCTGAAGTTGTTGAGAGCTGATTTTATTAAACGTATTGTTTGCAAGAAAACAAAGTCAAAGAATGGATTACGCATAACGGTATTATTATGTCAAATTATTTTGAGAAGATTTGTATTCTGAGAGAATTTGTATTAGTTCTCTCTGGAAATATATTTTAAGAAGAGCATAATGTATGCTTAGTATTATATTCCTCCCTGGTGAACCATTAATCAGAGAATGTTATGCATTTCAACATTGTTGACGTAAATTTACAAAAAAATAGTAATAATTCATATGACTCAATCAACTTTGTTTTTCAAGGACTATAATCCATGAGGAAGAATCAAATATTTGTCATTTGAAGTACACTCAAATCAAGGTAAAGTTGTATTTTTACCGTGTCTATCTTCGTGCGTACTAATAAAGGCACTTAATACATTATGCTTTGGGGGATATTGCTTTCATTTCTTTAGCTTCCCTCATTTGTTATTTTTCTGTGGATCACTAATCAATCTCATACCTCAAGCTGAGGGATTCTGACCTATTACAGAGGAGAGTTTTGATAAAGGTACATTAAAGTGAAAGAATTCAGAACTGGAAGTTTATTTATAAATAAGTCTGTAACTTCTGAAAAAAAGGCAGGAGGGCATAATATTAAAAGCTAACATCATTAATTTGTTATAAAACATCATAGTATTTCAATGACAACAGATTAGAGTTACATGCTTCAATCTTGAAGATTATCTAAAATTGTTCATATCTTTAAGGGCATATACTTTTTTTTAATACTTTTAGCAAGAAAATATACATATTTTCTCACTCATCTCTAAAGTAATCCACTGGAAATTTCAGTTGATTTTACCTCCAAATGTTGTCTTAAATCCATATCCAGCTCAACTGCTGTCACTACTTCTACTGGAATTGTGTTCTACTTGTACTGCTACAGAAGCCCCGGTGGCATAGTGACTAAGTGCTCAGCTGCTAACCCAAAAGTCAGGAGTTCAAATGTAGCATCTGCTGCATAGCAGAACGATGTGGTCTTTGGCCTCTTTAAAGATTACAACCTTGGAAACCGTATGGGGCAGTTCTACTCTGTCCTATAGGGTCTCTATGAGTTGGAATTAACTAGATAACAACAGGTTTTACACTATTACAATAGTCTGCGTTGTTCCTCATTCTAATCTTGACCTATCAACCCAACTGACTCTCCACAAAGTTGCCAGATCATACTCCATCTTAAGACTTTTCAAAGGCTTCTCATTCAAGTTTGAATAAAGCTTTAATTTTCATAACTAGTCTATTAACAGTGATATGGACCAGATTTTGCTTAACCTTCAAACCTTATCGTCCCTTGTTATCCATTCATATGGAGCAGTTTTAATATTTTTTAACACCCTTATTCTAGGGTCGCTATGAGTTGCAATCTACTCAACGGCAAAGGGTTTGCTTGTTTTTTTGTTTTATTCTAGTTCTTGGGCTGCTGTTTTCTTGTTCTTCGGCAGAACATTCTAGCACTGGTTGGTTTACCTGATTCTACACAACTGTATGAATTAGCTGTCACGGTTAAACAAATGACACAAAACCTAATGTCATGAAACTACAAATATTTATTATTTCTTGTGATACTGTGGATTGAGTGAGTGATCCTTTTGACCAGCACTGGCTTGGCTGGGCCTAGATGGTCTCTCATGGACTGACTAACATCTCTGAATTCTACCTGGGATGGGTGCCTCATCTGTGGCTTCTGTCCTCATGGTCTCTAATCTTTCAGAGGCTAATCCAGTCTTGTTCACATAATGGCAAAAGGGTTCCAGTGCCAAGAGAAGGCAAACCCTTATGTATAGGCAGTTTTTAAATCTTTTAGTAACATTCTTGCTATTGTCCCATTTCCCAGAATAAGCCATACGATGAAGCCATAAACTAAGGAATACAAAAATAAACTCTCAGAAGTGGTAGCAAAATCACATGACAAAGGGGCATGCATAAAGTGGTAGGAGGAATTACGGAGGCCTTTTTTGCAGATAACTTTCCACATCAGTCTTTAAACCTATCCTCAATTTTCTCCTTCTTAGAGAGTTCCCTCCTGAAGCAAACCTCTTTAACATGAGTTTTGTATATTTTTCTACCCTCAGAAAATCTTATTCTTTTCTGCCCTGGCATGTATTATAACTGCAACTACAGATATTTTCATATGCAATTTGATTTTTTATTAATTATTTAGTATCTCTATTCTCATTACATTTTCTCAGAACCTATGTTTGTTTTGCTCACCCCATATGCTCAATAGCCACATCAGTACCTGATGAACTAAAAATAGTTAATATTATTTAAAATGAATGATTGAATATTGCAATGGATGAGATGTGTAATCATTCAGTGGGATGAAAAATGTCTGAAAATTAAAAAACATCATGAACTTTAACAATTCAACATAGAATATGTAAGTATGTATGTGCGATGGACAAAATTTTTTCTTTTCCTATTGACTTTTGGTTATACAACTTTATGTTAGTGAAGTAAAATTAATTCATTAGCTTTGGAAAAGGTAGGATTCAGAAAAAAAGCAGTAAATATAATTAAACTATTTGAGGCATGTCAGGAACTGTGTCTTTTAGGGTCACATTGTATCTTGCACATACTGAGAATTTACTTTTTGTAAAATGAAGGACAAGACCTACCGTAGTATCTGTTTTTTCCCATTATGCCCTACACCAAGCTGGGTAAAGGGAAAACACATCTTTCCGTCCTTCCCAAATAATATAGTTGCAAAAAACGTTAACTCAGAAATTTTCGACAGATTTTTTTCTAAAAATTAAAAAATGTATTTTTATATGGCCCGGTCTACAGCAAAGAAATTTGTCAATTAATATCAAGTATTTAACTTTTCCAATGTTCCTTCTTAGCCATCCTGTATTCAGGACTAAATCCTATCTGTTGCACTTTAAATATCAGCTTGATTTTTGCCCCCATTTCTAGTTAAAATGCTTAGAACAAGGCTCATTTTGTTGCCCAGCAAAAACAGTCCTAGAAATAAAGATGTCTACCTGTCTTAGAAACTATTCCCAATTATATTTGATTGTGAGTGTTATTTGTATCTCTCCCTCTAACCTACTTGATTTATTATTTGTTTTAAATGCAAAATAAATTCTACCCAAGAGGAATTATGGTGATAATTTGGTTTCTTTCTTGAATTGTAATAATGTAATAAAATGTGTGGTAGACAGAAGACAGTGATGTGACAAGGACAACACAAGGGCTTGTGTGGGAGAAGCGACTGTACGAATCTGGAGAAAAAAAGAAAAAAGAATGGAGACTTGAGACAGTTGGATACAGGATGTGAAACCAAGACTTGAAACAGAAGTAGAGGCTCATATTTAAACCCCGAAAGCTATCGGTATGGACAAAATGATCCCTTGGTGATTCAATTCTGGATATAAAGGGGGGAACATTGATTAGATGCGTGGATCTCAGCAAGGAGATTAGGCTGTGGAGCAGGCTATAGTTCAGTTAGAAATAAAATGAAATGAGAACTTGCAAATTCTGGTGAGATAAATTATAAGAAACTGGAAATATATTCCTTTTTTTTGCTCACATTTAAATATATATATATACACATACACAAAAAATAACTCACTGAAGAGAACATATGTAAAATTTATAATGGAATGATATACAGTGTGTATTTCACCACCAAAAGAAAAATTTCATTACCAAAACTGGTATAGTCTATCAAGTGTACCTTTTTTATATGCAGTTAAATAAGATCATGCAAGGAGTATTGTTTATGTGTATGTTTATTTTTTGGAATGGGACATTTTCTAGTAATGCAAAATACAATTTGACTTCTATAACAAGATACACAATCTAATTATTTAGTAGTGCTTATTATACTTTTCATCATGCAGTAAGCTATAATGTTATTATTGCTTACTCAGGTTGCCATTAAACATTTAAATGCATGTATAATAGCACAGAGTTTAGTTCAGAGGGAAAATTTTTTTTTTTTTTTTTTTTTAAATTACACCATTGTGCGTAGATCCTCCAAGCTGGCCTATGCATATTTACTTATGTTCCAGCAGATGGTGCCCTTGCAACAGATATTCATTTTTCTCTTTACATGATTGGGGTAAAGGAGACTCCTTTATTTTCTTTTTCTGTGATAACATACTCAGTATATACTCAGAAATATATTTTCTGAAAATATTCTGTCCCTTCTTCCCTATTTTTCTAATTGAAAGTATTTCAAAAACAGTTAGCGAGGCTTTTCTAGAAGTATGAAAATAAGATTGAAATCAGAACATTAATATAACTGCATGTCCACCCTCCCAGCCAGCTACAATCGATTTCTCTTCTCCTTCTCCTAAATGTAAACTCTTCACATTTATAAACGATTACCGCCTTTTGCTAAAAGTTTGTAGGCAGATGGTCTTTGGTTTAAATAACCTTCAAACAAGCAACACTATATCAAAATCCTGTTCCTTATCAGTAGAAGACCCTTCTGTTGTCTTAGATCGCGACCTGACCCTGACACAAAATTCAACTTCTCTGTTCCATCAGGCAATGTCTTAGACTATCTCTCCTTTGCCTGCATGTTTTTGAATTTGGTATGTTTTACCCTTGAAATTCTTAGGTATGTTGAAGGCATTGCCTTACAATTAGGAGCCCTGGTGGCACAAACAGTTAAGTGCTCAGCTGCTAACCAAAAGTTGGCAGTTCTAACCCGCCAGCCACTCCTAAGGAGAAAGGTGGCAGTCCGCTTCCCTCAACATTTGCAGCCTTGGAAACCCTGTGGGACAGTCCTATTCTGTCCTAGAGTGTCACTATGAGTCAAAAGCATCTCAATGGCAAAATCCGCAAAACGGAATTTAACCATTGTACCCAGTAAGAGTTAATAAATTTTAAATTGTGTTTAATGTTTTTTAAATCAACTCTCATTCATGTTCAGATTTGTATAAAAATCTATATAAGTACGGAATAACTTTGACAGTTTGGAATATACAAATATGCAAAAGTTGGGAGGAAAAACATGCCTATTGAGAATTTACTACGTGTAGGAGCTTTTTTTTTTTTTTTTTTTTTTAGGAGCTTTAGGTATAATACTTTGTTTATTCCTCACAACCAGTGAGTGAAATAAGCAAAGCATCATACCCATCTTACACAGCAGAAAAAAGTAAAGCTCGCAAAGAAATAAAGTAACTCCAAAGTCACTCTCTATAATACCAACAGTCTTCACAATTTAATATGCATGAGCCATTTGTATGTACATATTAAAATATAAATTCATAGTCAAAAATTCATAGCCAAGATACCCAGAAATTCCAAATCAGTTAGGTAAGAGGTAGAGGCAACATAGGGATAGCTGTTTTTACAACAGATCTTAGTTGTTATTGATGCAGGTGATCTCTTTCCCAAATTTGAGAAGCACTACTCTGCACCTTGAAAACAAGATCTGTAAGACATGTTCCTGGTGCCCTTAAGTTTTGAATTATAACTTACACACAGGAGTAAAGTGCTAATTAAAGGAATTGTGATAGAGTTTCCAAGTAACTGTTGAAGGAGTTCAGAAGAGGGAAAAATAAAAAGTCATGGAAGGAACCATTTGAAAAGACTTTGCCAACTTTATGAGAAACACAGATGCAAAATGCACAGTTAAGAGTATGGACAAGCACTTGCTGTGAACCTTGAGCATAATCCATGGAGGGCGAAGTAAGTGTATGGTGCCTTAGGACTTCAACAGAAGAATTCTGTTGCGCAGGTGAGATTGAATAGTAAAGGCTGGTAATGGTTGTTAGTATTAGTTGCCCTGTAGAATGATCTGTTATGACCCCTTCAGGTGTGCAGAGTAGAACTGCTCCAGAGGGTTTTCGAGGCTGTGACCTTTAGGAAGCAGATCGCCAGGCCCGTCTCCCCAGACACCTCTAGGTGTGGCCTAGCCACCAACATTTTGACTAGTGGTCTGGCCCTTAGCCACTCGTGCCACCCAGATGGAGTAAATAAAAATATGCTAGTTAATATAACAGTATGAATTGGTTACTGGAAATGATAAAGTACTTGAAGAAAGAGAGAATTTGGAGAGAAAAGATGACTCATTTTTAAAGATGATAAACTATTCAAACGCCTAAGAGGAACAAGTCCACAGGGCATAGGAATCAAAAGAGCTCCAAAAAGTAATAAATAACAATTAGTATTATAAAAGTTTTAACAACTTCCAATTCTATACAGTTTTATATGACTACAGTGGTAGATATTACTGTAACACAAATGGGATCCCTCCCATTTTTCCCTATGAAAAAGCAGGAGGTGAGGAAATAGCTTTTCATTTGAAGTAAAAATGCCTTAAAAATATTCCAGCTCTGCATTTTACTAGCTTTATTAGTTTCATGTAATCATGAAATTATTTTGTCTCATTTATTTTATTTGCATATCTATGATTAAATATGCATTTGGGAAAATTTAATAAGATAATGTATTTGAAAAATCTATTAAAACCAACTTATAAAAAAGGCTAGGCATTATAATCACTATGGTTGAAACTATTTTTCACTGACTTACTTTTTAGAATACGTATTTTACAAGCTAGAGAAATGCAGATGATAAATATGAATCAAACCAAAAAATAATTCATAGCTTAAAATGCAACTGGAAAGGAAGAACAAATTACTGAAAAGCCTGCTAACTGGTATATTGACAATGTCTTAAGACAATTTCTTTTTGACATCAGCTATTTTGGTTTAAGCATTACGTCTTAATAAAAAATTATTGATTTGCATTTTTTAAAGGACTAAAAACCTCTTGAGATTGCTTGGGTTTTGAAATTAGAAATTAGAGCTATTAAAATTCACTATATTATAGAAAACATATTAATGTCATGCAGTTTAAATATGTAGCTGAGATTGATTAAAATAGCCATGGCCAACAGTATTTAACTACTACCCCTTCTCTGAAAGAGAAGTTTGTGTACATAATTCTTTTGATGTTAGTTGCTGTGGAATCCATTCCAACTCGTGGTGACCCCATTAAGTAACACTGTAGGAGTGTTGAACAATGTTCTACAACAAAGTTATAGATGGTATTGTACTTTTAAGAAATCTTTTATTTTTAAATATTGAAACATTTCTATAAAAATTGTGTCATATTTGGTCTGGAATTGAACATATAGGGAAGATTTCCCTGACTTTTAGTTAATCAAATTTTCTCTAGTGGCAAAGCAGAAGATTCTGAATTTTCAGGTATCCTTTGGGGTGTCAGTATGTCACTCTTATCAGTATGGCAGGTTTTTGGTGCTCAAGTTTCCTACCTCTTACCCTTGATGAAGGGGGCAAGGTTGCTCCCTGGAAAATTATTTTTTGGAGATACTATATCTTCATGCAGGTATTGCACACAATTTGGTCCGAGTTATTCTACTCCGTGATGTATCACTTCCATTTTACATGATTTAAGCTTTGGTTCACCTCTTTCTTTTGCTATAGGTTTAGTCTAGTCTACCATATTACAGTAGAGATTGCATAGTACTTGATATGAATTGCTTCTTTCCAGTCACTCATTTGCTTTGTTGTAATGCCCAATTTACAGGTAGACTGACAGATGATAGATATATAAATAGATATAGATATCAATATTGATATTTGTATCTATATCAATATCTGTATGTTCTTATCAATATCTATATCTCTACCAATGGAATGTGGAAATTATAAAACAATATCATTAATATCACATGCAAGTAAAATTATGTTGAAGATAATTCAAAAACAGCTGCAGCAGTATATCAACAGAGAACTGCCAGAAATCAAGCCAGATTCAGAAGAAGAATATCATTGCTGATGTCAGGTGAATTTTGGCTGAAAGCAGAGAATACCAGAAAGATGTTTACCTGTGTTTTATTGACTATGTTAAGGCATTCGACTGTGTGAATCATAACAGGTTATGGATAACATTGCAAGAAGGGAATTCCAGAACACTTAATTGTGCTCATGAGGAACCTGCATACAGACCAAGAGGCAGTCGTTCAAACAGAACAAGGCGATACTGTGGGTTTAAAGTCAAGGAAGGGAGTCAGGGCTGTATTCTTTCACGATACCTATTTGATCTGTACGCTGAGCAAATAATCCAAGAAGCTGAACTATATGAAGAAGAATGGGACATCAGGATTGGAGGAAGACTCATTAACAACCTGCCTTATGCAGATGACACAACCTTGCTTGCTGAAAGTGAAGAAGGCTGGAAGCTCAGTCTTCAGTATGAATCACACCTCAACATGAAGAAAACAAAAATCACCACAACTGGACAAATAAGCAACATCATGATAAACGGAGAAAATATTGAAGTTGCCAAAAATTTCATTTTACTTGGATTCACAATCAACACCCGCGGAAGCAGCAGTCAAGATACCAAAAGACATATTATATTGGACAAGTCTGCTGCAAACAGCATCTTTAAAGTATCAAAAAACAAAGAGGTCACCTTGAAGACTAAAGTGCACCTGACTCAAGTCATGTTATTTTCAGTCACATCATATACATGTGAAACCTGGAAAATGAATAAGGAAAACCAAAGAAGAATTGACACCTTTGAATTGTGGTGTTGGCTGCGAATATTGAAAATACCATGAACTGCCAGAAGAACGAACAAATCTGTCTTGGAAGAAGTACAACCAGAATGCTTCTTAGAATCAAGAATGGCAAGACTACCTCTCACATACTTTTGACATATTATCAGGAGGGACCAGTCACTGGTGAAGGACATCATGCTTGGTAAAGTAGAGGGTCAGCAAAAAAGAGGAACACCCTCGAGGAGATGGATTGATACAGTGGCTGCAACAGTGGGCTCAAGCATAACAGAAATTGTGAGAATGGCACAGGACTGGGCAGTGTTTCCTTCTGTTACACATAGGGTCACTATGAGTCGGAACTGACTCCACGGCATCTAGCAACATAACAATAACATATGCCTATCTATACCTCTAGGAAACCTGGTGGCGTAGTGGCTAAGTGCTACGACTGTAAGCAAGAGGTCAGCAGTTTGAATCCGCCAGATCCTCCTTGGAAACTCTATGGGGCAGTTCTACTCTGTCCTATAGGGTCGCTATGAGTTGGAATCGACTGGACAGCAGTGCGTTTGGTTTTTTTGGTTTTATCTATATCTCTATCTTTTTAGCTATGTATTTTATCCTCAAGCATTTAGCATCAAGCTGGGAGTTTTTTTTGGTTCAAAAGATCATTACGATGTGGAGGTTTTTTTCTGTTGACAGTGCACACAAAGAGACAAAGGGAGTACGTGCAGCCAACTTACTGGATTCCTGTTTAGAGTGCCCTATAGTTACGGGGCTACTTGATATATAATATACCCAAGGCCCTTGAGTCGATTCCGACCCATAGTGACCCTATAGAACAGTGTAGAACTGCCCCATAGAGTTTCCAAGGACTGCCTGGTGCATTCAAGCTGCTGACCTCTTGGTTAACAGCCGAAGCACTTAACCGCTTCGCCACTAGGATTTCCGATATATAGTATAGGCATATATCTATATTAAAAAAAACCCAGTGCCATCCAGTCGAATTGGGATTCATAGCAACCCTATAGAACAGAGTAGAACTGCCTCATAGAGTTTCCAAGGAGCGCCTGGCGCATTCCAACTGCCAACCCCTTGGTTAGCAGCCGTAGCACTTAACCACTGTACCACCAGGGCTTCCTATATCTATGCATATATATGTATATATATATATATAAAATAAGGGAAATATTTTATTTGTTATCCAGATGTTCCTTAGCCTTTGTGTGTTTTGCCAGTGGACGGAGCCAATCTATTGTCATTTCCTTTTTAACTTAAACTGTGCCTCCTTCTTGCCACATGATGCCTGTAGATTTTGGACATTTGATTTTTTTTTATATTATTATTAGCAACTTTTAACCTCTTTGTTTCACTTCTGTGATAACTTTGTGGATTGCTTATTTTTGCCTCTTCAATATTTTCTCCTTAATATTAGCCTTGTTTAAAATGACAATTTTTATAACAAATTTTTTTTTTGAGAAAAAGAAATATATAATGAATAAAGAAGGATAAAAAAAAAGACTGAAATGGATTCAGCCAGACAGATAGAAAAAAACAGTTATAGAAAATTGTAAAATATTAATTATCATCTCTTTACAGGGAGAAAAATGGCTTTTCATTTTTAATTTCATGAAAAGGGAACTTCACTGTGGAATCTGCGAATACCCACAGAAGATTCATCCCAGGAACAAGCAAACCCACACTGTAGCTTAAACATTTCATGAGGTGCACCTCTCAGACAATACAATTTAATTAGTTCCAGTAATTGAGTCTACCTGGTCAAGTCAATGGGGACTTCTTGGCTCTCAGTCACAAGCACAGATGCTTTTATGGTTGTCTTATCCGAATGCTCTCTGGAATTAGCCAAGGTGTTATTATCTTATCACTGCCTGAGGTTTTTTACATAATCTATTTAATTCATAGCCTCTGAGAAGATAAAATATGGTTGGTATGATGTTCTTTATGTTAGAAATGTTTATTACAATCCTGTATGCCTATAGGTAATGGCTCATGATCATACTTTCCTCAAAAATCATCATTTTAAATAAATGAGAACATTACTTGTCATAATTTTCAGACAAAGAAGAATTATTTATTAAATTTCTATTGTGACTTTTAAAGTTGGTTGACTAGAATATGATTAGGTTATCCATTATTATGATAATCATGCATATATTTATTGACATGCTCATATTTTCACAATTATTGTGATTGATTAGAAGAGTTATTCAATTTTACTATATTGTTAATAAACACATTTGGTAAACTCGGGTTTTTATAATGTATTCACGCAATAAAATATTTGGTGATTTGGTAGAAATACTCTTGCATTATAAACCCAACCAAAAACCCAGTGCCATCAAGTTGATCAGGTTTTAATTAACATACCCACCCAAAACCCAGTGCTGTTGAGACATAATTAGTTCCAATTATTAGTATCAGGGTAAACATTTGTGCCTCATGTGAGGTTTTATCTCACCTGCATTCTATATATTTATATAGCTGTGTTAGTCTTATGAAACACCTGGTAGCGTAGTGGTTAAGTGCTATAGCTGCAAACCAAAAGGTTGGCAATTTGAATCTCCCAGGCACTCCTTGGAAACTGTATGGGGCAGTTCTACCCTGTCCTATAGGGTCACTGTGAGTCAGATTTGACTTAATGGCAACAGGTCTGGTGTTCTGGTTAGTCTTATGAAGTCAACGAATATTCAAAAATTGTTTCTATGGGATTAGGTGATAGGTACAGTCTCTCCTTGCATTAATTCACAACTGAATGGGCAGGATGCACTGAGGTTATTAATACATGGGAATAAACAACTATAAAATAAAGCAGGATGTGATCATATAAAGAAGGGTTCAATACAGGCAATGTCTCTCACTAGCTATAAAGTTATTTACCCTAACTTCATATTTTTTATGGAAAAAATATTAGAAGATGCCTTGTACACAGAAGGCTCTCAAAAAATGTTAGCCATTATTGATACTAATATTTCAAGGTAAATAACATAGGGCTCATGGAGCCATCTTCGATATCAAAAAAGACACTGGGAGCAGATAATGTATACAGAATAAGTGTTTTTTTGGGGGGAAGCATAAATTGTCAGGGTGAGAGATGTCTAATTATGGAGCGAATGAGGAGCAATTGAAATTTTGTTTGTTTTATAGCTTAAATTCAATAGGGTGTTTTCATTGGAATTATTTTAAGAATTTAAACTGGAGGCTAAATGTAGAGTGGATTAGGGAGGAGAGACAGAAAATAAGAGATGACTACACACTGCAGTTTTTGTATAAATCCACATTGAAATCAATTTGCCTGATAATAAAGGAAAGACAGAATGACCAGCAAAATCTTGTGTAATGAGAAATGTACTGGCAACTGTGTGGAGGTAGAGACTGAGAGGAAGATGGTAGAACATAAAAGTAAAAACATTACCAAAGACAATTCAGCTTTGTTACTGAAATAGTAAATAATGGGAAGAATACTTCTAAGGATGATTCTTGGGAGTAAGTTATTTTCTAATAAGATAGCAAGTTCTTTTTTTTTTTTAATATTGATTCCGGCATGGCAGTAAGTGCAGATGTCCAGTAGGCATTTGGAAATCATGTGGAGAACAAGCCATAGATTGAGACAAGTTATATTAATTTAGGGCTCTTGCTGATAAGGGAATTATTTTATGTGAAGTCATTCTGCAATTAATTCCTGGCTGTCTCATTTACTGCTGTCAGACTTGAGATAGATATCTACCTAAATAATTGAATATTATGGTCATTTACCAATAGAATGTATTCCTTACGTTTTATTCTGCTAAAGAGAATTCTTAAAATGATGCATAGCCCATTATACTTTCTTTCTTCCAGTCTACTGTGCTATGTTAGTTTCTCTAAAAGTGATTGAACTGTGACTTTTGAGGCAAGTGACTTGATTGAAGGAATGCATTTAGGAGAAAGGAAATAAGGCACGCAGGACACAACAGGGGAAAAAGCCAAGCAAGGATGTTCACAGTTGATCTCACAGGAGACTTGAAGCATATTTGCCCCACGTAGTTACTTCCAAAAGGGGTAGCCCTTTTTGACCCTCTGTCAACCAGTTATTGGCTCTGCTTGGATTGCCTCCTCCTGGGGTCGGGTTCCTCGTGCTCCCTAGATTCCATGAGGATCGGTATGGGGTGGCCCAGTGGGGTGCTGCACAAACAGTGTTTTCTTTTTTGTGTCTTTTTTCAATTTTATATGAAAACTGTTAGCAGGCCTGCTTGAACTTTTCTACACATGAAGAAAATATCTCTATTTATAATTGTCAGTATAGAATTCTGCACTGAAGAAAATATCTTTATTTATAATTGTCAGTATAGAATTCTGCACTCCTTCTCAGACATACATAACCATTCTTGAAAATACAGTGAAACCTGTGAGAGCCAAAACTTGACAGAACTGCCCTGTTTTTTCTGGTCTCACAAGTTTTCCACTTTTGACAGGGTGCAGTCTTACCATTCTTCTATCACACTCTATTAGTGGACAAGCTTCTGCCTTACACAGGTTCTGGCTTTTGCAAGTTTTACTGTTTGTTGTTGTTGTTTGTTGCTGTATAGTCTATTCCAATTCAAATCAACCCCATGGATGCCGAGTAGAACTGTTTCATATAGTTTGGAGGACTGTGATCTTTCAGAAGCAGATTGCCAGGCTTGTCTTCTGAGGTGCCTCTTTGTGGGCTTAAACTGCCAACCTTTGGCCAGTAGCCGAGCACGTCACTGTTTTGGTACCCAGGGGTTCCTCCTTGAAAATATAATGCAGGATAAAAGTTATTACATGATATGTAGAAACACAGTAGAGATAGTCCTCCAACAATATAATTTTATTATTTGTTTAAAAGCCATTGTGAGACATCTTAAGAAATTATTATTTGAGAGAGAAGAACTAATCCATAGCTCAAGACTCTTGAGAAAGTGATCTTAATTTTTGTGGCATGATTTTACCTGGTGTTGTTATATCTAATTATTACACTCAGGCTAATGACTCCCAAATTTAAATTTCAATTTAGATATAGCTTAGATTTCTCTCCTAAACTCAAGACTAATTGGTCTTAAAATGGTTATATATTAAAATAAAAAAAATGGTTACTTAATACTTTACATTTGATTTTTGGTAAATATTTCAACTTTTACAAGTCCAAATTGAACTCCTGATTTTGCTCCCAAACCTGATTCCTAAGGCTGATGGCAGCAGAAATTTTCCAATCTGCTTCTGTAAAGATTTATAGCCTTGGAAACATGGGACAGCTTTACTCTGTCCTATAGGGTCACTATGAGTCAGAATTGACTCTATGGGAACGGGTTAATTTTAGAGTGCATGTGGACAAGCAAAAGACAGAATAATCAATACAATTCTGAAGAACGGAGTTGGAGGACTGGCACTACTCTACTTCAAGGCCAACTTTAAAGCTACAGTGATCAGGACAGTGAGGAACTGACAAAGGAGCAGACAAATAGATCAGTGGAACAGAATAAATAGCAGAGAAATGGGTGCGCACAAATACAGTCAACTGATCTTTGACAAAGGAGCAGAAGGGAATTCAATGGAGAAGTGATAGTCTTTTAAACAGATGGTACTAGAACACTGGGCATCTATGTGAAAAAAGATAAACCTAGACATAGACCTTATATACCCTTTTTGTGGATAACTTTCTTTTGGGGGGAATTTTTCGATGATGTCATGTTTTTTCAGCAATGGAATGAATACTGGATCATTGTTCGTTGGTAGTTTTTTATTATCTGAAAAAATGAGGTTCCGGTTGCAAGTGGGACATATCAGTCTCTTGTTCCATGAAGCAGTCACACAATCATGACACATCTGTCCCATAGTGCATCATACTTCCTGGTTACACTTGAGCCATAAAGTATCTTACTCAACTTTACAAAAATCCACACAAAATACTAAATAAACGTTGCACTTTCTGCACATAATTGTTACCATTTTGCTTTACAGTGGGCCATATCAGTACCATGCTCCATGATGCACACCACACTCGTGGGACATATCAGTTCCATGGCCCAAGAAGTGTGTCACAAGCTTTTTTCAATCCCAAAAATAACTTATTTACTTTAATATTTCTGAATGCTGGTAACTGTACCTTCCCAATAACTCAAAGAAAATAGTAAATATATTTGCAAGCCTTATCTTACTGTACAGAAGCCAACAGACACAAAAGTTTCACACAATTATTCCTCTGGTAAGCATCTCCTCACAGGAATGACTCTCAGCACTCAAATGTGGTGCAGACGAACTTTCTTGTTTTCTAGGCAGTTGCACCAGTATCTACCATGGCACCAAAATGTACTAAAGTGGCTCAAATGCCTGCCAGTAAACCTCCAGGGGCAGGAAATATAACACAGGCATGTATATTGCAGGGTCTGTGAACCGGATATTTCAGAAAAATTAACTCGAAATGTATCATAGACGTAAATGTAAGATAGAAAATTATAGAAGTTCTAGGAAATAACGTAGGAAAAATCTAAGTGACCTAAGTAGGATGATTACTTTATACAATACAAAATTAGTAAGTTGAACTTTATTAGAATTTAAAGCTTCTTCTCTGTGAAAGACACTGTTAAGAAAATGAAAAGACAAATCATAACCTGGGATAAAATATTTGCAAAATACCTACCTGCTAAAGGACTTGCATGCAAAATACAGAGAGAACTGTTAAAACTCATCAATAAGAAAACCAATCATCCTATTATAATTATGAAAAGATGCTCAACATCATATGTCACTCAAACCTGTTGCTATTGAGCCGATTCCGACTCATAGCAACCCTATAGGACACAGTAGAACTGCCTCACAGGGTTTCCAAGGACCACCTGGTGGATTCAAACTGCCAAACTTTTGGTTTAGCAGCCGTAGCTCTTAACCACTATGCTACCAGGGTTTCCCACAGGTCATTAGGGAATTGCAAACTAAAACAACAAAGGTTTACCACTAAGTACCCGTTACGAGACTGAAATCTAAGAATGACAAAAACAAATGCTGGTGATGATGGGGCAGCAGAAGCTCTCATTCATTATAAGTAGGAATGCAAAATGTTGCAGCCACTTTGAATTGCAACCTGACAGTTCTTTACAAAGCTAAAAAGGCTTACCATATGAATCAGCAATCATACTACTCATTTTCATCCAAATGAGATGAAAATGTATGCTCACATAAAAACCTTTATATCAATGTTATAGCAGGTTCATTCATAATTTGCAAAAACTGGAGACAAACAAGATATCCATTACAGTACATTACAGAACACTTTTACTAGCCTACAATGCCTTGTGCGCCACCTATCATGATGCCCCCTCCCCCTGAGCCCCTGGCAACTACTAATCTTTTTAGTCTTTATCATTTTGCCTTTTCCAAAATTTCATATTGTTGGAATCATACATTTTAAAGCTCTTTCAGAATGGTGTCTTTCATTTAAGACTTCTCCATATCTTTTTGTAGCTTGATAGCTCATTTCTTGTTATCACTGAATAACACTCCCTTGTATCAATATACAGCAGTTTATCCATTCTCCTTTTAAAGGATATCTTGTTTCCTTCAGTTTTTGGCACATGAGCATACATGTTCATCTCATTTGGATAAATACTGAGTAGTATGATTCTCTATGTATTTTACAGCGAAGTTCTTTAGCAGATCAGTATTTTATCCCAGTAATTTGTCTTTTTATTGTCTTAACAGTGTCTTCCACAGAGAAGTTTTAAATTTTAATATAGTACAACTTACTAGTTATTTTTTTTTTTTCTTTTACAGATTGCGCTTTTGGTATTGTAGAGTCATCAACAAACTCAAGGTCGCTTAGATTTTCTCCTGTGTTATTTTCTAGAACTTCTGTAATTTTCTGGCTCACACTTCTATCTATAATACATTTTGAGTTAATTTTTGTGAAATATCCTGTTCATGGACCATGAGATACATATGCCCATGTTACATTTTCCGCCCCTGGAGGTTTATTGACAGGCATTAGAGCCACTTTAGTATGTTCTAGTATCATGGCAGATACTGGTGCAACTCCCTGAAAAAACAAGGAATTTGGTCTGTACCACATTTGAGTGTTGAGAGCCATTCTCATGAGGAGATGCTTCCCCAAGCAGTGATTGTGTGAAACTTTTGTGACTTTTGCCTCTGTACAGTGACATAAGGCTCGCAAGTATGTTTACTATTTGCTTTGTGTTACTGGAAAGCTATGGTCACCAGCATTCAGAAATATTAAAGCCAATGAGTTATTTTGGGAGTTGAAAACAGTTTGTGATGCACTTGTGAGCCATGGAACTGATATGTCCCACAGGTGTGGTGTGCTTCATGGAAGATGGTACTGATATGGCCCACTCTAAATCAAAATAATAACAATTTTGTGTAGCCACTGCAATGTTCATTTAGTGTATTTTTGTGAAGTTGAGTAAGATATTTTACCACTCAAGTGTAACCAGGAATCGTGATGCCCCATGGGACTGGTATGTCCGGAGTGTGTGATTTGCTTCATGGAACAAGGGACTGATATATCCCGCTTGCAACTGGCACTCCATTTTTTCAAATAATAAAAAACTGCCAAGAAACAATGATTAGGCAACCATTCCATTAGTGAAAAAACATTTCTACCCTGTCCTATACAGTCACTATGAGCTGTAATTGACTCAATAACAATGGGCTTGTTTTTTATATATCTAATAAGCATTTAATACCTAGAATATATCAAGAACTCTTATAAAAGTGTTTTATAAAATAAGCACAGCATTTCAGTGATTTAAAAATGTATATATACCTTTGTAGTGATAAATCTACTGGAAACAGGGAACCGAGCTTCTATGAAAATAAAACGTTCAGCATGAAAGTTTATTAAGGTATTTAGTTGACAGATGAGTTCTATAACCTTTGTTCTTGTTTATGGGAAACATTTATATGACTGCAGTTCTAAAATCTATAAACCAATATTCTCATAAAAATTAAAACAAGCAAGACATATTGGTTTTAGCACAGAATAGCATTTTTATGGACTCTTGTCTCTTCATAGACCACTTAGCTGTAAATAATCCATGCAGATAGTAATTAGATCTTTCCTGGTTTATGCATATAAACATAATGGTTATTCAGGTAACACAGAAATGTTTCCAGCTATTTTATCTTTAAAATATTCATATTCAAAAGCATGTTTGAAAGGTTCATTGAGCAATTTTGAAATGAACTGTAATAGAAGTCTGAATGTTGAAATACTGTGTGTGTATTTCTTGTTTAGAATCAAGCCAGTAACTACTATAATCTATGGCAAAACAGTCAGAAACCTGTGGAATTTTGTTATTACATTAAAGTGTTCTTAGTCCATTCTGAAATTTAAAAAATAATAATGAAAATAACTTCTAAGTTATGGGTAAGAGATGGCAAAAAAAAAAAAAAGATCTTAACCATACTGTAATTAAAAAATTTTGACATTTGTGTTGATAAACCAAAAAAAAAAAAAAAAAAAAAAAAAACCCATCCATTGCCATCGTATCGATTCTGACTCATAGCAACACTATAGGACAGGGTAGAACTGCCCCATAGGGTTTGCAACAAACAACTGGTGGGTTTGAACTGCTGACCTTTTGGTTAGCAGCTGAGCTGTTAACTAGTGTGCCACCAGGACTCCAACATTTGGGTTGATTCGGTTGTAGGTAGTATTATTTTATATAATGACCTCATGCAAATTTTGTCAATTATTTCACTAATGTCCCTTACAGCAAAAGAAAAAAAAAAAAAATCTGAACCTGAATCCAATTCAGAATTTTATGTTGCATTTAATTGTCATGTTTCTTTAACCTACCTTAATACGGAACAGTTTCTCAGCCTTTCGTTATTTTTAAGGATCTTGATATTTTGTGGAATGTTCCTCAATTTAGGTTTGTCTGTTTTTTTTTGTTTTGATGTTTCATAATGTTTAGTTTAGGTTAGGAATTTTTTGCAGGAACATCACAGAAGTGATGTTTTACCATTCTCCAAGCATAACAGAAGTTCATGATTTCTATTTGTCCACCACTGATGTTAAATTTTCTCCCTTAGACAAATTAGAAACCCTGGTGGCCTAGTAATGAGCTACAGCTACTAACCAACAGGTCAGTGGTTTGGATCCACCGGGAGCATCTTGGAATCCCTACGGAGCATTTCTACTCTGTCCTATAGGGTCCTTATGTTGGAATCGACTGGATGGCAATGGGTTTTTGGAATCCCTGGTGGAGTAGTAAAGAGCTATGGCTGCTAACTAAAAGGCTGGCAGTTCAAATCCACCAGGCAATTCTTGGAAACTCTGTGGAGCAGTTCTACTCTGTTCTATAGGGTCACTATGAGTAGAAATTTGCATTGCTATGAGTTGGAATCGACTGAACGGCAATGGTTTCTTTCTTTCTTTCTTTTTTTTTTTTTTGGTTTATTTAGGTAAATTGATGTCTGCCAGGTTTCTGCTTTGTAAAATTACTATTATTCCATTTCTAATTAATAAGTATCTTTTGAACACCATGTAAATATCTTGCTTCTCACCAAAATTTAACCCACCCATTTTAGAATCCATTGATGATTTGTGTCCAAAATGATCATTATAATGGTAGTTGTCAATTGATAGTTTTATAATTCCATCAAATCTTCTATATTGATTAATTAACCCAGCATTCTACATTAATAAGTAATAATAAAATAATTTCACTAAAATATGTGAAATTATTTTTATATATATCAATCATCTATTAATCTATTTCTAACGGTATCACTATACTAAAGGCAATTAGACAGGATCTGATTTCTAAATACTTATTGGATAGAAAATGACAATGTTTTCAATTATTCAGATTATGGCAAGACAAGTATACAGTATAGCAAATATTAAAGTGTTAATATTTAAATATTAATATAAATTATAATTAAAATAAAGATCTGCACTATAGCCCAAGACCATCTTCTAGTTAATGAGTCCCAAGAGGCAGAGCACCAGGTCCAATTGTCCTTCCTCTGTAAGGGTCATACCAGGGCGCACTTTTCTCTCTTGGATCAGAAAACACCAATATATATATATGAAGAAACCTGGGAGCATAAAATGGAGTCTCAGCGGGGGTGTTTTATACCCTTCTGGTCATGTAGGCATATCCTTACTCTATAACCAGCCCAATGACAAAATTCTCTAAGGGTCTCACTGAGACTAGGTGTAAATTATCAATATTACTAAAACTAAAAACTCAATATAGCTTTCTGAATACTCCTTGGACCTATGTGTATAAACCAACGGTATTAATCAGTACATTTTACTGATTTACCAATAAATTAGCAAAACTGTATGTTTGATCAAAAGTCAGTGCTATGCAGGTACATTTCTTATTTCAGTAAATAGCGCAGGCCAATTCCACTCCTGCTGAAATTAACCTTCACAGAACTAGCAGAACCAGTATGGATTTATAGATTCTTAACATATTTTATGGGTTATAATCTGTTAATATCATTATTTACTTTTTGGTCCTCAAATTATCCCTACTTTGACTAGTGAAAAAGCCTTCAAGGTAGCTCCTGTGTGCTTTAATATGTCTTCATCAGTTTTGATCACTTACTAACTTTCTGGGACATCGAAATAGTACTGGTTTATACTATAATTTCCAATCCCAAGCCCTGGATTCAACTATTTCTCCAAGAAACCCTGGTCCCTTTAAGTAGAGACTAGTATATGGAAACCAAGATCTCTACATTACGTATACTCATTGGTACTCAGGTTTTTTTTTTTTTTTTTTGTCTCTGACACTCTTAGCTGAAAAGACTATATACAAATATTAAGATTTCTATATATTTTTACATATTTAAAGCAGAAATTCATCTTGACAATTCTTATTGCAATTGAACACCACAGAGTTTCTTCTGGTTCTTCCCTTTTAATAAATTTGTAACACCCTTTACCAAAATAAGTTGTTTCAGAATTTCCTACCCATACCACTATGAAAAATAAACCTGCTAACTAGAGTTTATTTATAGTTCTTGTTTAAACCTTAGGACCTATAGTTAAAATATTCTTTCTCACATTATTTCTTTGTTTCTTTATCTCTTGGGTTGTGGCTATAGAATTCATTTAAAAGACAAAGACATTTAAATCCATTTGTTTCTGTATTTTTTTTAGCCAGTATTTTAAGATTGAATATACGTAGAGTAAGATTAGTTTTAGCGATAATATCATTCACTGTTGGAAAACCATTCTAGAATAAGTTATTTCTTTTCTTAGCTTTTCCTCAATGTCCTCATTGAAAAAAATCAGGGGAGATGTAATAAACAGAGATAACGTAAGTAAGACTGTTATAAAGTTCCAAATAAGATATTGGTTAGTTTAATCAAGGCATTTTATTCAGGGCATATTATGTGACAGGCACAACACTCCGTTTCAGAAACACATCAGTGAATGAGACAGAAAAGTCTCTTTCCATTGCAGAGCTTAGAAGCAAGGATATTGAGGCTTTGTCTCACTTTCTTTGGTCACATCATCAGGAGGGACCAATTGCTAGAGAAAGACATCATGCCTGATAAAGAAGAGGGTCAGCAAAAAAGAGGAAGACCCCTATTGAGATAGATTTTCACAGTGGCTGCAACTATCTGCTCAAACGTAGCAACGAATGTGAGAATGGTACGGGGCCAGGCAACGTTCTGTTTTGCTGTACATAGAGTTGCTATGAGTTGGAGCCCACTTGAAGGCACCTAACAACAACAACAAAGCAGAGCTTTGTTGTTAGTTACGGTATAGACAATAAAAAATGAATAACACATATAAAATATACCAGATATTGAAGAAAGTCAGGAAAATATAAAGCAGAGTTAATACCTTGGTAGAGAATGTTGGGGAAGATCCCTGTTTGAGGATCTAATAAAAGTAAGAAGCAAAACATGTAAAAATTTGAGAAGGAAGCATTAGTGCCAGAAGAGGCAACAAGTGAAAGGACCCACAGATAAAAAAGTTCGTGGATGTTAAGTAAAATCATGAGGGCAAGTGTGTCTTTATCAGAAGGAAGGAGGATAAGTGTGCTAGAAGACAGAGAGATTAACAGCAGTTAGATTGTGTCAGTGCTTTCAGACCATGGTAATTAGATAGATTTTATTCTACTTGGAATTCAGAGATTTGAGCAGAAGAATGCCATGATCTTACTTACAACTAAAACAAACCAAAATAACTAAAACAACTCTAGCCCATTTGTGGAGATGTGTGTGTGTGTGTGTGTGTGTGTGTGCATGTGTGTGTTGGGTATGTTGATAGGAAATAGTGGAAAGATGAAAGGAGTACCAGCAAGGTAGCTTATAACTAATAAATTAATCAAGTCAATAGATGGTGGCAGCTTGGCATTGTGTATAACAGTGAGGGTTGCAAATACAGAATATATTTTGGAAGTCTATTTGACAAAACTGGATGTAAATAAAAGGTAGACAAGAGTAAAAAATTAAATTCTGTTTTGTTCTGAGTACCATGATGAATGTTGGACCCTGGATTTCATGGCCATTGGAATAAGGATACATATGGTGTGGAAAATTGAGGTTTCAATTTTGAACTTAGTATGCTTAAGATAAATATTATATCTTATTGTGGAAATGTGAAATAGGTATTAGATAAAAGATTCTGGGATTCAGTTAGGGGTTGGGGCTGAATGCATCGATTTGTGAAAGTGGTAACTAGATGGCATCTTATGTCATAAGATGAGCTTACGTAGCGATTAGTTATAACAAGACAAAAGGCCTATGTGCTGATCCTGGCCATATACCAGTTGTAGAGGACATGGAGAAGAAGGGACACAGCAAAATTTTCCAAGGAGAATAATTATAATGCTAGAAGTAAAGGCAGGAGAGTTTGGCATAACAGAATTCAAGCAAATAAAGTGTTTGAAGAAGGAAAGAATGATCAATTGTGTCAAATGCTTCAGAGAGGTAAAATTAAGTATGCGTTGAGAATTGACCATTAAGTTTTATAAAATGGAGATTTGTTGTAATTTGACAAGAGCTCTTCTCAGTAAAGTTATGAGTATAGAAGTTGGATTGGGGTTGATTAACGAAGGATTTAGAAAGTGATGAAATTCAGTACATGAATATTGGCATTTCTTTTGAGGAGTTTACTAGGGCTGAAAATTGGGTGATATTTGAAACATGTTGGTGCCTAGTTGTTTTTTAAGATGGAAAATAGTACTAAATGTATTTAGCTGGTGAAAATAATCCATTTGGGGTGGAGGCATTGAGCATGCAGAGGAGAAAGAGTAAATTACAGAAGATGCTTCTAAAATGTGCTGTTGTTAACTTTCTTAGAGTCACCCCTGACTGAAGGCAACCCCACACAAAATGGAACAAAATTCTGGCCTGGCCTGTGCTATCCCTATGATTGGTTGCACAGTGAACTCTTGTGATACAAAGAGTTTTTGTTAGCTGGTTTGCAGCCATAGATCACCAGGTCTTTCTTTCTAGTCTCTCTTAGTGATGAAACCAACTTTGTCACACCTGCAGGTCTTGTGGTCAATGGAGTGAAAGAGAAAGCACCCAACATTTGAGAGGACTTCAGGGCAACCACTGCCCTAAAGGCATAACCAAGACTTATGCTGTTATTCTCATTAACATAGCTCTTACTCCCTCTCTACAGAAAATTTTTGTAAGTCTTTCATTTAGACTTAAGGAACATTCTTCTGTTAATGTCATGATTGTGTAGTCTGAAGGTAGTCACCCTTGTGAATGCTAACAACAGTCCCTTTATCCCTGGCCACTACTCTTTTTCCCATCCCACAGCAGTGTAATATTACATCATTCCACTTTTTCCATTTGATTGCAAAAATCCACAAATATTAAAAAAAGATACATAAAAAAGACAATTTACAGTGAATTGAAATGAGTTATTTTCAATGATTCTTACCATAATTGTCTGTTTAAAAATTCAATTGCATATTTGAAAAATGTGGGAGGAGGTGGGAAGAAAAGAAGTAGGGTATCTGTACTAATGCATCTTAGTGACAATTACGTTGACAAATAGATCCAGTTTCTCTAGAGCAATTAATTGGAATATTTGTTTGTTTTTTCCTCAGAGTGCATTTTCTTTTGACATGCACAAGAAATGTTTAGAAATTAATCTTCATTATTCCTATCTTAAAAAATCATTTAAAATAGCACTGTTCTATGTTTTCAATGTCTTATGAATAAAAATAAATTCTAGAACTATGATTAATTGATTTGCTTTCTGAAATCATAACAAGAAAATAATACTGTCTGCTGATTAGTTTTTCTTCTTAAATCCCAAGAAAATTCAGCTGATTTTGGAACAAACCTAACCAATATCTCACTATCCATTCATTGTCAACTCTTGTATGGAAAACTATTGCTTATATTCAACCTAAGTAATTGTTAACCCATTCTTCACTTGCTGTAACTAACTGTTGAAAATAAAAGCCAATATCTTAACCAGAATGAAAATAAGACATATGTGTCTATTTATCTAGACAATTAATATCCATAACAGTTTTTAAAAGGATAAACGCATTCTAATTAGCTGTATGTGAGTTAATTTCTTCTAAGGAAGTGTCTAAGAGTCGATTGGTCATAAGATAAATGTTTCTTTAATTACATCTCCTTTAACATCCTTTGCCTCAAAGTCTATTTTGTTATTAGCCATGACAGTGGGTTCAGTTTGTGTGTGTGTGTATAAAAAAAAAAAAAAAAATACATCTGGTTTAATGTGGGTCTTATGGAGATAATATATATTTGAGTCATTTTATTTACCTAGTATTACAATTCCACTTCTTTAACCACTGTTTAATTCATTTATATTTAATGTAATTATTTTTTAAATATCATTTTATTTTTCTTGTTTTTTGTTGAGAATATGCACAGCAGAACCCCTTGGTAGCCAAGTTGCTGCCAACTTACAGCAGCCCTGCAGGACAGAGTAGAACCGTCCCATAGGGTTTACAGGACTGCAAAACCAAAAGGTTGGTATGTTTTGAATTTACCAGCCGCTCCTTGGAAACCGTATGGGGCAGTTAAACTCTATCCTATAGCGTTGTTATGAGTTGGAATCAACTCAATGGCAAAGGATTTGGTTTTGGTTTAATGTTTACGGATGCAGATTGTGACATCTTTCCCCCACAGAGTGGATAGTGGGTTGGAAGTGCTGACTTTTCCGCTGGCAGCCTAGCATTTAACCACTGTGCCACCAGGGCTCCTTATACACCAGTTCAACAGTTTTTACATGTACAATTCTGTGATGTTGATTATATTCTTCAAGTTGTGCAAATATTCTCATCCTCCTCTTCCTAATTGTTCTTCCACATTAACATAAACTCACTGCCCCCCTAAATTCTCTATCCAATCTGTTGCCAATTTGATCCCATACAGATAGTTCTTAAAAAGCACAAGGTTCAAGGTAGACATTCTATACTAATTAAGCTTAACTATTGTTTTTTTTTTTTTTTTAAAAAAAAAAACTTCTTTTTTTTTTATTGTTTGGTTGGAAACCCTGGTGGTGTAGTGGTTAAGTGCTACGGCTGTTAATCAAATGGTCGGCAGTTCAAATCTGCCAGGCACTCCTTGGAAACTCTACGGGGCAGTTCTACTCTGTCCGATAGAGTCACTATGAGTCGGAATTGACTCGAGGCACTGGGTTTTTGTTTTCTTTTTTTCGTATTGTTTGGTTGGAAACCCTAGTGGCATAGTGGTTAGGTGCTACAGCTGCTAACCAAAAGGTCAGCAGTTCAAAACCACCAGCCACTCCTTGGAAACTGTGGGACAGTTCTACTTTTGTTTGGTTTACAGAAGACTTCAGGGGATATTTTTGGTTTAAGGTTTAAAGATTATCTCAGGGAAATAATTTTATGTAATTATTAATATGATTGCTCTGTTAGTGGCTCCAAGACCATTCCCAAGTTTGATAATTCATCACAAGGATTTGCAGAATTCAGCATACAGTCATGCTCATGGCTATGGTTTATTAGAGTGAATGTATACAAAGCAAAATCAGGGAAGGCAAATGCCACATGGGCAAAGTCAAGAGGAAACCAGGTCCAAGCTTTCAAGAGTCTTTTCCCAGTGGCTTCACACAAAAGGCAAGCTTCATTCCTCCAGCAAAATGTTGTGACAACGCATGTGAAATATTGTCTACCAGGAAAGCTCATTAGAGACTCGGCACCTAGGGTTTTCCCTGGGGCCTGGTCGCATAGGTACCCCCAGCTTAGCATGTACCAAAATACCAGACTCCCAGAAGAAAAACAGATATTCAGCATAAACTGCATTGTTTGTATAAACATTTTAGGTTCAGTAAGCCACCCTTATCAGTTCTGGAAATGATGGGAGCCTACCTTAAATCTATAACACCTATTCGTCCAGCTTCTCAAGTGTAGATGACACCTGGAGATGTTCTGCATGGAAGTTCAGGAGCTGGGGTCACAGCCTGATGTCTCACGGTCAGCACTGCAGTTGTTCCCAGACACCAGCCAAGGCCTAACTTTGCAAGCAGGCCTTTCTGAGGATAGAATTCTCATCTCTACTATATTAACTATTTTTTGCACGATCCATTCCTTTGGCCTTTGGCCAATGAGTCTTTACAGCAGAATTATGATCGTCTTGTAGTACCCCATCTAGCAGGATGAGGCCAACTTGCCGTGTTCATCTCAGTTATGCTGTTTGAGGGTTCTGAATTGAGTAAGTTAAAATGCATCCTCATTAACCGTAAAGTTGATCTTAGAAAAACAGATGACTTCTTCCTTAAGTTTCTTTATTGACACTTTTTATCTGGCCTGAGGCATTCATTTAGGCACAACACAACTTTGGCCAGTAAATTAAAGCTGACCAGAAAGTCTTTCATGGCTGAGGAAGCATCACGATAGTCAGGACACACACACAAGTACAATTCCAGAGGTAATATGAAGTAACCAAGGAAAATAAGAGTCTAAAATTGTTATGCCCTCCTTCCCCAACCTCCCAAGCAGGACATACATTAGTCAGTAAATACAGGTTAATAGACTGTTCCACTCAATTGCTTAGGACACACCATTAGGAGGAATCAATTCCTAGAGGAGGACATCATGTTTGGTGAAGTAGAGGGCCAGAAAAGATGTGGGAGACCTTGAGTTACGTGGATTGGCACAATAGCAGCAACAATGGACTTGAAAATGCTGGTGATTATGAGGATGATACAGGACCAGGCAACGTTTTGTTTTGTTGTACGTAAGGTAGTCATGAGTCGAAGTCAACTGGATGGCAGATAACAACAACAACAAGGTTAGTAGGGCCCCCAGTGTGGCCTCTCACTCCTACTTCCTTCGGATTCTCAGTCCATTCTTAGGTTTTAGAGGAATTGCCTGAAAACAGACAGTTTAAACCATTTTATTTGTCCACAACACCTATTCCTCCACCTTCTCAAGTGTGGATGACATCTGGAGATGTTCTGCATGGAAGTGCAGAAGCTGGGGTCAACACATGATGTCTCAAAGGCAACACTGCAGTTGTGATGAAGCTCAGCAATCTGTTTTAATTCACTGTGTTCACAGAAGCTTGAAAGTACAGCATGAGAAGTTTTCCTTCGGGAAGAGAGGAAAGCTTGTAGGAACAATTCTGAAAAACAAATATCATTAATGTCCTCTTCCCTCCCCAACTCCTCCCCAGGGTTTTGTTTCCTTCTCCCTTGTTACAAAATAAGTGTGCCCCACTCAACAATCATAACTTTACAATTTCACATTTTTTCATCAACCTCCACAATTTGTGAGTCAACAGCCTGCTGTCTCAACCTACGGATCTTGGATTTGTCAGCTCTGTAGCCTGCGAAGGGCCCTGGTGACGCAGTAGTTATGAGCTTGGCTGTTAACCAAAAAGTCAGCAGAGCAACTCCGCTAGCTGCAACTTGGAAACCCTATGGGGCAGTTCTACCCTGTCCTATAGGGTTGCTATGAGTTGGAATCGACCTGCAACTCCTTGAATGAAAGGGAGGCTGGGTCCCTTGAGAAAGGACCCCACTACACTGCCCAAAATTTTTACCGTTAAACTTCCCTAAAGGGATCTATGGTCTTTTACTAGATTCACTGTTCACTTGGAAAAAGGAAATAATCAGACTTTTGGGGGATTACTGGACACTGACTCTGAACAGACACTAATTTCAGGAGACCCAAAGCGCCACTGTGGCCTACCAGTCAGGCTGGGGGCATATGGAGGTCAGGTAATTAACGGAGTCTTGGCTCATGTCTGTCTCACAGTGGGTCCAGTGGATCTCCGAGCCCATCCTGTAGTGATTTGCACAGTTTCAGAAAGTATAATTGGAATAGATACACTCAGCAACTGGCAGAACTCCCCCATTGGATCCCTAACAAGTGGAGTGAGGGTAATTATCATAGCAAAATCCAAGTGGAATCCATTAGAACTGTCCCTACCTAGGAAAATAGTAAAGCAAAAGCAATACTACATTCCTGGAGGGAACTGCGGAGATTATTGTCACCATGAAGGAGTTGAAGGATTCAGGGGTGGTTATTACCACCACACCTACATTCAACTCTCTATTTGGCCTTGCAAAAGCACTTGGACCTTGGAGAATGACAGTGGATTATTGAAAACTTAATCAGGTGATGATGCCAATTGCAGCTGCTGTTCTAGATGTGGTTTCATTGGTTGAGAAAATTAATACATCTCTCAGTACTTGGTATCCAGCTATTGAGCTGGCCAGTGGTTTTGTCTAGATTCTAGCTTCAGAGGAACGCCAAAATCAGTTTGCCTTCAGCTGACAAAGCCAGCAATAAACCTTCACTGACCTCTTACCACTACCCTTACCCACCCACCCCCCCCCAAAAAAGAATGGAAAAGCCATATGAAAGGTGATTTAGTGCCTGTCATGTGCAAGGGCATGAAATAAAATTTGCATGGCTTTAAAATATAAGCCAGGAGTGTGTTCATAGCAGACATTACTAGGGATAGGTTATATTCTACTCTTAGTGGCTTCTCTTCCAGTTAGCCCATTTCTAGGATATTAGTTTTAATCATTTAAATAGATTTTCAATGTCCCCCATAATGTATATCTATACTAATACTCCAATTTATTTTATACTTTATTAAAACGTGAAGAATTATCCTAGAATTAGTGGCTTATAGCATGCTGGTATGAAAGAGAATTGTCCTTGGCTATTTTGAAACAACATGTAAAATAGCTAAGTGCAGTTGTAATCTTCTCTACATAAGGCTGAATAAAAAAAACTCCAAAAAATGTTAATGACTTTATAATAAGAATGGCGATTTTTTTTTTTTTTAATTTGCATTGTCTTTTGACAACTAGGGGTAAGCTGCAGCTCTCTTCTATTCTGTTCAGCAATGACCCATGTCATCTTCCCACTTGGATCCTCACCAAAAAAAAAACAAAAAAAAAAACGTAGAAGTTACAAGTATAACAAGGTAAGAAAGGAGAGAGTAGGCAGAAAGAGGCCATGCATCCAAAAGCTCCTATAGTTATTACCTCTGCTTGCATACCATTGGCCAAATCAAGTCCCATGGCCAAGAACACCATCAATTCAGGAAAGCAAGGTATTCTTCCCACTGGAGAGTGCTGTCACATGACTACAGAAATGAGGTTCAATTCTTTTAAAGAAAACATGATTGAATAAATAGGAGCAATAATGGGACTCATTGTACTACCTTTAATGTTTATAATTCCACGTAATTTTCCAAATGCTTTGCATGCGTTGACTGCATAATCATATAAAATTGGTATGATAATAATTCCAATTTTACAGTTGAAGAAATTGAAGAATAGAGTTCTTTAACGTGTACAAAGTTTCAACAAGGAAAAATTAAAACCCAGACTTTCTGCCTTCATAGTCAATCCCCTTAACTATATCATTTTTCTTAAAATTATGAGACAGATAACTATGAACCTATTATTATTATTATTTTCTAATTTGGCCAACTTCATTCTATCTGTATGCCTCCTATGCTTATCCAAATTAACCATTTGAGGATTTGAAGCTGTTAACAAATATTCAATTTGCTGGTAAAAAAGTCAGTCAATTCTCTGAAAATTGATAATAAAATAATATATATATTTATTTGCAAAATATCTTATGCAGTAGTATCATGTGAAACATGTGGTCTTTTTTTATATTTTAAATAAGTTATTTATTTTTGTAGTTAATTTTGTGTTCCTTGCATGGCCCAAGTGGTTAAGTGTTCAACTAGTAGCCGAAAGGTTGGCAGTTTGGACACACCCATAGGAGCCTCAGAAGACAGGCGTGGTGATCTGCTTCTGAAAACCCTATGAAGCAGCAGCCCAACTCTGAGCACATAGGGTCACCATGAGTTTGAATACACTTGACAGCAACTAACAACAACAACGAAGCCATATTCCATCAGGTAGTATTGTATTTTTACACTAATAATGAAAGCCTTCTACATATGTTTGTCAACCGCTCCCTCCACCCATGAGGTATTTTTATAAGTGTACTATGATAATTTTTTCATGGCAAAAATTAAAAAAAAAAAAATTGGCATAGCACACTTACGAAAATACCTAACAGGGGAAAGGAGCAGTTGGCAAACAAAAGTACAAGGTGGGCATTATTTGCATAAAAATATGGTAGATTATGAACAATAGTTCTTCTACTAATAGATTTTATATTTTGCTTTGCTGGATGTTCCTCACAGATACATTTTTGACGGGACTGATTTTCAGTGTGCCCCATTTTCCTCCAGAAAAAGGGTGGGCATGTAAACAAACTAGACAATAGAGCATGCTCTAGAATTCTAATGAGTCAACTGACTCAAACTCTGAAAATCACCTGAACTCCACAGACTCTTCTACCCTTTTGCCAGATTGTACCCTGGGGAGGCTGCCAATCAAGTTCTGCTACTGGACGCCTGGAGCAGCCTTCATTCCTGGTCTTTGTGAAAATGACGTTTCAGCTTTTCCTTTCATTCTCTTAGATTTCCAAAATTCTTCCAATAAAATATCTTTTCTTGGCCAAAGTTCATTTTATACCTTGTAAAGTTAAAGTTAAAAAAAATAAAAACAAAGAAACATACCAGATTACAAGAAACAAACTTCAGGAATACATGAAGTACTTGGCATTGTTTACTGCATCAGGATATAGTACAAGGCACTGAAGTACGCTCTTCTTAATATTCTAGGGTAGCAAAAGTCCACATAAAATACAGGCAAAATAGCACATTCATATGCCACTTACAGTCCTTCAAGCTAAGAACACATAAGAATGAAATTACTTCTAGCCTCTGTATATAGCATCACAGAACAATTGAATTATGTGATGAATTTGGAAATTCTGCTTCTGACTACATCTTATAGTATGAAGCAAGTATTCCAATCCTTAAGTTGTCACCTCAAGACTTTGCAAGATATTTAGAAAAAAAATTAGTGATGAAATTAATTCTTAAATATAAAAAGTTCAAAAAAGTTCTGCTTTGTTTTTAAATCACACACTAAAATATATTTAACGGTAATATCTGACCTGAAGTGATTAGAATATGTTGAGGTTGTTGTTTTTCGTTATCATCAAGTCAGCTCCAACTCATAAAGACCTTACGTATAAGAGAATATTATGCTGCCAGCTATAGGCAGTCTCCATAATTATATGTTTGAGCCCATTTTTGCAGCTATCATGTGAATCCATTTCATGAGGGTTTCTCTCATTTCTATTGGCCTTTATTTATTTTCACCAAAAATGATGTCCTTTTCTAGCAATTGGTCTTTCCTGATGATATGTCCTAAGTTGGCTAGTAAATATTTCACTACGTTCATTTCTAAAAACATTCTTTGTATTTCTTTGAAGATTGATTTTTTTCCTTTTGGCTATTGTTGTTATGTGCCCTGGAGTCGGTTCTGACTCACAGCAACCCTATAGGACAGAGTAGAGCTGTCCCATAGAGTTTTCAATGACCAGCTGGTGGATTAGAACTGTCAACCTTTTGGTTAGCAGCCAAGCTCTTAACCACAGGGTCTATTCAATACGCTTCACCAACATGACATCCAGCTCAATCTTCTGGCAGTTCCTTGTTGATTTTGAATTTTCTTCTGCAGAATTTTGCTAGTGTGTTATGTTACAGTGCAATAAATTACTTAATACGGCCCCTCTAGCCATGGTCTTTTGACTCATGCACAATGATTGAGTGGGACTATGCAAATAAGGTATACGGAACCTGTGATGCTTGTGCTTATGTGTCAAATTGGCTAGGCCATGATTCCCAATATTGTATGATTGTCCTCTATTTTGTGTGTTGTGGATCCTGACCTCTACATGTTGATGAGGCACAATTGGTGTAGGGTATTTTTTTTATGTCTTGGGTCACAGCCTTGAAGGAGAGCATGACCCAAGTCCCACCCTTATTAAGGTTAGGCCCCTCCCTGGGAAGTGGTCAGCATCTAAGATACATGTGCGTGTCTGGTAAGGATCTGTCTCTCTCTACATCTGGGTCCCCCATCTGGTTCCTGATCAATTGATCCCTGGTTCTTGGGACTGGAGCCAAAAGTCTGCTGTCTGACCTGCCAATTCTGGGATTTGCTCTCCTCCACAGCCCCTTAGGCTAGTGACCTATAGTGTGACCTGATTCACCAGCTCCCACAGCCTTGTGAGCCAGCAGCCTGATGTCTGAATTGTCGGTTTGGGTTCCTCAGCCCCTGCAGTCATGTGGGTCAGGAGAAGCCTATGTCTGACACATGAATTTGGGACTTGCCAGTGTCCACAACTGTATGAGTCATTTCATTTATATGATTCCTTAGTTTTGTGAGACATTTCAGCAAATCAGGAAACCAAAGGATGGGAGGGAGAGTACTGAAGGGAGAGGGAGTAGTTGATGTCAGAGATGATGGAGTGGTACAGCAACTTGGAAAAGATGGACATTGGGACATCTTAAACCTCCGCTTCTTAGTAACCACCTTTGTAATGATCCTTATAAAAGAAATTATTAATTTATATATTAATTATATTTTTTGATAATTTCCTCATTCTCTTTGATCACCTTTCTTTGGAATGGGCATGGATATGGATCTCTCCCAATTGGTTGAGGAGGAAGATCTCTTTCAAATTTCTTTACATAGATGAATAAGCATTTACAGTGTTATATGTATATATATTTTTAAAGCATCTCAAATGGTATTCCATTAATTCCCGAAGCCTTGTTTTTCACCAATGCCTTTAGCAGAGCTTGAGCATCTTTCTTCAGCACACTGGTTTTTGATCATTTACTACTTTCTGAAATGGTTGCATGTCAAGCAATTATTTTTGGTATAGTAACTCTATATTTGGTTCACCTTCTTTTGATGTTTCCTATGCCATTCTTTTCTTCACCTGTAGAATCCTGCCCCCACAGATCTGTCAATTTGTTGTACTGTGGGCGCTTGTGTGTTGCTGTGTTGCTGAAAGCTATGCCACCGGTATTCAGATAATAGCAGGGTCACCCATGGAGGACAGGTTTCAGCTGAGCTTCCAGACTAAGACAGACTAGGAAGAAGGACCCGGCAGTCTACTTCTGAAAAGCATTAGCCAGTGAAAACCTTATGAATAGCAGTGGAACACTGTCTAATATAGTGCCAGAAGATAAGCCCCCCAGATTGGGAGGCACTCAAAAGATAACCGGGGAAGAGCTGCCTCCTCAAAATAGAGTTGACCTTAATGACATGGATGGAGTAAAGCTTTCAGTACCTTCATTTGCTGATGTGGCACGACTCAAAATAAGAAAAAACAGCTGCAAACATCCATTAATAATCGGAACCTAGAATGTACAAAGTATGAATCTAGGAAAATTGGAAATCATCAAAAATGAAATGGAGCAAATAAACATCGATATCCTAGGCATTAGTGAGCTGAAATGGACTGGTATTGGCCATTTTGAATTGGATAGTCTACTATGCTGGGAATGACAACTTGAAGAGGAATGGTGTTACATTTATCATCAAAAAAGAACATTTCCAGATCTATCCTGAAGTACAATGCTGTCAGTGATAAGAAAATATCCATATGCCTACAAGGAAGACAAGTTAATATGACTATTAGTCAAATTTATGCACCAACAACTAAGGCCAAAGATGAAGAAATAGAAGATTTTTCTCAGTTGCTACAGTCTGAAATTGATCGAACATACAATCAAGATGCATTGATAATTACTGGCAATTGGAATGCAAAAGTTGGAAACAAAGAAGAAGGATCAGTAGTTGGAAAATATGGCCTCGGTGATAGGAACAATGCCAAAGATTGAATGATAGAATTTTGCAAGACCAACGACTTCTTCATTGCAAATACCCTCTTTCACCAACATAAGCAGTGACTATACACATGGACCTCACCAGATGGAACACGCAGAAATCAAATTGACTACGTCTGTGGAAAGAGACGATGGAAAAGCTCAATATCATCAGTCAGAAAAAGGTCAGGGGCCGACTGTGAAACAGACCATCAATTGCTCATATGCAAGTTCAAGCTGAAACTGAAGAAAATAAGAATAAGTCCACAAGAGCCAAAATATGCCCTTGAGTATATCCCACCTGAATTTAGAAACCATCTGAAGAATATATTTGATGCATTGAACACTAGCAGCCGAAGACCCAGTGAGCTGTGGAATGACATCAAGGACATCATCCATGAAGAAAGCAAGAGGCCACTGAAAAGACAGGAAAGAAAGAAAAGATCAAGGTGGATGTCAGAGGAGACTCTGAAACTTGTTTTCGAACATCAAGCAGCTAAAGCAAAAGGAAGAATTGATGAAGTAAAAGAACTGAACAGAAGATTTCAAAGGGCCTCTCGAGAGGACAAAGTAAAGTATTATAATGACATGTGCAACGAGATGGAGATGGAAAACCAAAAGGGTAGAACACGCTTGGCGTTTCTCAAGCTGAAAGAACTGAAGAAAAATTCAAGCCTCGAGTTGCAATAGTGAAGGATTCCATGGGGGAAAATATTAAACAATGCAGGAAGCATCAAAAGAAGATGGAAGGAATACACAGAGTCATTATACCAAAAAGAATTAGTCAATATTCAACCATTTCAAGAGGTGGCATCTGATCAGGAACTGATGGTACTGAAGGAAGAAGTCCAAGCTGCTCTGAAGGTGCTGGTGAAAAACAAGGCTCCAGGAATTGATGGAAAATCAACTGAGATGTTTCAACAAACAGATGCAGCGCTGGAGGTGCTCACTCGTCTATGCCAAGAAATATGGAAGACAGCTTCCTGGCCAACTGACTGGAAGGGATCCATATTTATGCCTATTCCCAAGAAAGGTGATCCAACTAAATGTGGAAATTATAGAACAATATCATTAATATCACAACACAAGCTAAATTTTGCTGAAGATCATTCAAAAATGGCTGCTGCAGTATACTGACAGGGAACTGCCGGAAATTCAGGCCCGTTTCAGAAGAGGACGTGGAACCAGGGATATCATTGCTGATGTCAGATGGATCCTGGCTGAAAGCAGAGAATACCAGAAGGATGTTTACCTGTGTTTTTTTGACTATGAAAAGGCATTCGACTGTGTGGATCATAACAAACTATGGATAACACTGCAAAGAATGGGAATTCCAGAACACTTAATTGTGCTCATGAGGAACCTTTACATAGATCAAGAGGCAGTTGTTCGGATGGAACAAGGGGATACTGATTGGTTTAAAGTCAGGAAAGGTGTGCGTCAGGGTTGTATTCTTTCACCATACATATTTAATCTGTATGCTGAGCAAATAATACGAGAAGCTGAACTATATGAAGAAGAACGGGGCATCAGGATTGGAGGAAGACTCATTAACAACCTGCATTATGCAGATGACACAACCTTGCTTGCTGAAAGTAAAGAGGACTTGAAGCACTTACTAATGAAGATCAAAGACCACAGCCTTCAGTATGGATTACACCTCAACATAAAGAAAACAAAAATCCTCACAACTGGACCAATGAGCAATATCATGATAAACGGAGAAAAGATTGAAGTTGTGGTGGATTTCATTTTACTTGGATCCACAATCAATTGCCATGAAAGCAGCAGTCAAGAAATCAAAAGATGCATTGCATTGGGCAAATCTACTCAAAGGACCTCTTCAAAGTGTTGAAGAGCGAAGATGTCACCATGAAGACTAAGGTGTTCCTGACCCAAGCCATGGCATTTTCAATCACATCATATGCGTGTGAAAGCTAGACAATGAATAAGGAAGACGGAAGAAGAGTTGATGCCTTTGAATTGTGGTGTTGGCGAAGAATATTGAATACCCCATGAACTGCCAAAAGAATGAACAAGTCTGTCTTGGAGGAAGTGCGGCCAGAATGCTCCTTAGAGGCAAGGATGGCGAGACTGCGTCTTACATACTTTGGACATGTTGTCAGGAGGGATGAGTCCTTGGAGAAGGACGTCATGCTTGGCAGAGTACAGGGTCAGCGGAAAAGAGGAAGACCCTCAGTGAGGTGGATTGACACAGTGGCTGCACCAATGCGCTCAAGCATAACAACGATTGTAATGATGGTGCAGGACCAGGCAGTGTTTCGTTCTATTGTGCGTAGGGTCACTATGAGTCAGAACTGACTCTACGGCTCCTAACAACAACAACAAGAATCCTTCTATGTTGCAATTTGAAGCTT